>NW_022436946.1:74094107-74095624 GCF_009761245.1 Sapajus apella | reverse complement strand
GAAGGAGGGGGGAGGGAGAAGGAGGAGGGGGAGGAGAAGGGAGAGGAAAAGGGGGAGGGAGAGAAGGGGAGGGAGATGGGAAGGGGGGAGGGGAGAGGAAAGGGGGAAGGGGTGAGGGGAGAGGAAAAAGGGAGGGGGAGAGGAAGGGGAGGGAGATGGGAAGGGGAAGGCGGAGGGGGTGGGGATGGGGAGGGTGAGGGGAGGGGGAAAGGGGCGAGGGAGTGGGGGTGAGTAGAGGGAAGGAGGAAGGAGGGGGCAGGGGAGGAGGGAGAGGAGGGGAGGGAGGGAAGGAAGGAAAGTGTAACCAACCTAGCATCAATCCGTAACTGCTAAACAAAACAGTTTTGAGGAGTCTAGAGAAAAACACAAAACACTGACAATCCACTGAGAGATACCTGTGATAAAGGCCATCAGCTTACCTGGAGGTCCATAGTAGCCTTTCTTTTTTAGCCTTACACTGCAACAAAACACATGGCTTGGGTGTGCTCCCCTTGGCCTAAAGAACTTGGAGGGTCCTGCTTTAGCATCTAGATCAAGCCTACCAACTTATCCTTTTACATTTTAACATCAGGTAAATAAAATCCAAAAGCTGTCTTCTCCCTATTTTACTTCCAAGAAAAATGATGCATAAACATTGATACGGTTTGGATTTGTGTCCCCACCCAAATCTCATGTCAAATTGTAATCCCTAGTGTTAGAAGAGGGGTCTGGTGGGAGGTGATTGGATCATGGGCATGGATTTCTCTATTGCTGTTCTTGTGATAGTGAGTGGATTCTCATGAAATCTGGTTGGTTAAAATTGTGTAGCATCTCCCCCTTCTCTCTTGTCCTCCTGCTCCAGCCATGTAAGACATGCCTGCTTCTCCTTCACCTTTCATCATGGTTGTGAGTTTCCTGAAGCCTCCAGAGCCATGCTTTCTGTACAGACTGTAGAACTGTGAGCCAATTAAACCTCTTTTCTTTATAATTTATCCAGTTTCAGGTATTTCTTAATAGCAATGTGAGAACAGACTTATACAAACACATAGTATTTATAGTTAATATGCATATACAACTTACATTGTACAATTTCTAAATAACACATTGCAATATAGTGTGCATAGATCAAACTGTCTGGTAGTCTTATTAATGTATTTCCTTAGTATTAAAAAACACAGATATTAAATATATTATGAAAATTTCTCCCTTTCTTTTCATTTTACTTCATTTTATTCTTTTTTAAAGAATATTCCAACTACTGGATTTTTGGCTGTTACACATCTTCCAGCTTTATTTTGATTTTCCACAACCGTAATTCATGTGGACAGCATGTAAAATGTTGTTCTTAATGTCAAGAAAGAACAAGTTCTGAATGTGATTAATAAAACTGGTAAAATGCTTTATTCCTCTGGGAAATTTTCTATTCTTTTTTCTTGTAAATGGCTTCCAAAAAATGAGAATTTTAATATATGTTAAAACATATTGTCAAGAAGATCTAAACAATACATGTAATTACTGTATGTCAAGAATGTCCCAAT
>NW_022436946.1:74036373-74094097 GCF_009761245.1 Sapajus apella | reverse complement strand
AGATCTAAACAATACATGTAATTACTGTATGTCAAGAATGTCCCAATGCAGAAACTATCATATACAAATACATATAGGAAGAAACACATTTTCTTGGCTTTTGAAAACCTTTTCAAATGATTAACTTAAATATATAAAGTGATAAAATTTTAAGAGAATCCTTCAAATATTTAGCTTCTAATAATTTTGTAGAGTTCAAAAGATAGCATCTTAATATAATGTTATAATGAAGAATGTGTATGTCATAGTAATATCTTATGTAAAGTACTAGGTGTATATTCAGTAATACTTGGTGCTATTTAAAGTATTTAGCTTAATTACATTATCAAAGAACATTACTTTTTTATTCTACAGTATTTAATATCAACTGTGAATTAGATAATTTCTGAAAAATTCTAAACAGAATTAGAGTATGTTATAAGCAGTTTTTTCTCAGTAACGGTTTGTGTCCAGTGACTTAAATTATACCTGAGTTTCTTTTCAGATATATTTTCTAGAACTCCATACATAAATATTCAAAATGATTAAAGATTATCTTGATTTTGCTGTAGATTCTTCAAATTTAGTTCCTTGAAAGAATTTGCTATTTGGGGGAAAGAAAAATTTTATTGTATATCATAAGATATGTTAATATATTAAAAATGAGTGTTATGGCAGATTTTAAGTCAGATGTAACAAATTAAATTTAAATTTAAATGACACAATAATTAAATGTGAAATAAAAGCCAAGCGACTAAAGCAAACTATGCCATTTTCTTGCTTGTCTTCACAAGAAGCTAGATTATCAGCAATCTAGAAGCAATTCTGCTTCACAGTTAATAATAATCTTGATCAACAAAGTATTAGCCCCAATTTGATCAAACTTATATAGGTAGAAGCAATCATTTTGCTTTTGGGGGTCAGATTTTGAGCAGACCTTGATCTTGAAGAGAAATCAAGCAGACAAAAGAGACATTTTACTTCCTCCCTCATCTGACTTTACAAAGCAATACGACTTTTTATTTCAATGGCTATGTCACATTTCACAGTCTACTAAAACCATAACAATAAACTCTTAGAATTTCATATAAGAAGAATAGCAGCTAAGGGTTAATAATTAAAATTTATTAGCAAGATGTATGTTACAATAACAATAATAAAAATAACAAAATTTTACACTTTTTTTTAAAGATATTTCTGTAGCCTACTTTTCAAAGAGATTCCTGTTCAAATGCATTGCCTATTCAGATGGGCATTCTTTGCCCATTACAGATGCTAAGTAATAAAGATTGTATGAATAAATAGTTTTAAAGTTAGTTGGGGACGTTTCCTGAGCATAAAAACAAGAAGAGGTTAGAAGAGAGCATCAAGATACATAGATGCTGGCTCAGACCCTGCCGTGAAACAGCTGTGTGTCCTAGAGAGATTCACATAAATCTTTGGGTCTAAATGGCTTAAGAAATTCTTTCTAAGTATTAAGTATATATTTTTCAGATTCTAATTTTGTAGAAGATAAATTGTATATTTAGCTGGTTATTTGTAATGTATAAACAAATCAGATTTATAGAAGTTTAGCCGTTGCCCTGCACCAAAAGATTTCTTTGAGGGTAGGGTGAAGGTGGGGAGGTAGAATTACTGTATAACGGTTGAAGTGACTGCCTTTGAAGCAATTTTGCAAATATCGACACAGTGCATAAAAAACTTATAAAACCATTAACAGAAAACTTAAACTATGGATTTTTAATTTCAAATACCAAAATATTTCTTAAATATATGTGCACATAGTGGAAGGAATAAAGACACAATGTCAAAATTAGTTTTTAATGCTAACCAATTGGATGAAAGCATGGAAATTATCCTTGGAAAAATGGAAAACATTAACTCATTTACTGGAACTGAGAAAAGGCCTATGTACTTGATAATATTTATTTTCAGATAAACAATTGAATAGTTGTTTGAGAATTCATATGGTATCAAAAGTCCAAAGAATATTGCCAAATTAGTAACATTTTCCAAACTCTGTCTTTAATACTTCCATTTTATGTTGTAATTTCTAGACCTGATGGCTTGAAGAATCATATAACAGAAGGCTAGCTAAATCATTGCATGCCTCAGAAACCACAAATCTGAGAAGGGACATAGTCCTGAATATACATTATTTGGAGCTCACAATTTGTTGTTACTAAAATGGGGAATAACTAAAGGATAAACTTGTCTTTGTTATATATTTAATTTTTACTATTTTCTTTTTATGAAATTAATTGGTAATTGTCAAAGAATGTAAACATCTGATATATGTTTGTGATAGAATGTGAGAGCCTCCTATAATCACAATCTCCCCTAGAGAAAATATTTCCTAGCAAATTAGCAGGTTAATGTACATACCTCCCAAATTTTCCCCTTGCATATATCAACACATGCAATGCATTGCTTGATATTTATATGCTGTGTCATGGGAAGAGATGAAATAATTATTCTGGATGGCTGAAAAAAATCTGAGGAGTACTTACAATTCACTGTATATAACAACAAAAACTCAACTAATTGTTATCTTTAAAATACTTTTAAAATTAATAATAGTTAACATTTACTGAGCACCTACTATTTTATTATGTACAGTTATTGTATTAAATGCTTTACATGTCTAATCTTTTTTTGACTCTTACCATCCCAGATGAGGAGGTACTAATAATTACTTCCTCTCTTATTTTGGAAAAATGTAATTTGCACCTATACATTTTAGATCCAAGGTGAAGGATAACTTAGTCCGTGCAGCTAGAGAACAGATGGCAGTCTATCTGCTCTCCTAATAGTCACACATTCAGAGTTCAGAGCTTCTGTGCTTCAGATCTTAATCCCCTTTTGCAGTCTACAGAGATTATCAATCTTGTGCATTCCGTTTCTTGAAGAATAGATTCAAAATTCCTTGTGTGAGCCATAAAATCTCTTTGATCTCTTTCCATCCGAATTTGCTTACTTAAAGCTCAGCTGTTTCCCCATGCTCCAAATAAACTAAACTGCTTGATAATTTAATGTCCTTCTCATCTCCCAGTCTGTCTGTCTTATGTATTCATTACCTGTGCCTCCTTTCTCTAGCTACCACAAACCTATTGACCAGACAGGGACAGCCCAATTACTAAGCCATTTACTAAGATTTCTTTGGTCATCTTGACAGAAATGGACTCTCCTTCCACTCTTCTATAACATTTTTGTTTGACTCTCCTGTGATACTTGTCACATATTACCTTATTTTAGGATAATTTGTACACACATTATCCATAGACTAGATTTAAGCTTTTGGCCATCCAATGTCAAGGATCATCTGTTAGTCTCTATATAGTTCATATTTGATAAAAGCTTGTTGAATTCCATTGCCTGCCCATATTTTAAAAAAACATATTAGCACCAATGGGTCTGAAGTAAAGAGGAATAGTTGGCCAGCCAAAGTGGCTCACCCCTGTAATTCCAGCACTTTGGGAGGCCAAGGCAGGCAGATCACGAGATCAGGAGTTCAAGACCAGCCTGAGCCAACACAGTGAAACCTGGTCTGTACTAAAAATACAAAAATTACCCAGGCATGATGGCGCATACCTGTAATCCCAGCTACTCAGGAGGCTGAGGTAGGAGAATCACTTGAATCCGGGAGGCGGATGTTGCAGTGAGCTGACATCATGCTACTACACTCCAACCCAGGTGCCACTGCAGTTCAGCCTGGGTAAGTGAGACTCCATCATTTAAAAAAAAAAAAAAGGAATAGTCTTGTATAATAGTTTATATTGTTGTATATGAGGTAAATAGAAGAGTAGGTGAAGATATCTGCAGAGAAATTCTTCTTCTAGAAATTTATGACTGTGAGGTAAACTGTATTGACCTGAGAGAGAACTATCAAGAAGAATATAATGTGGGGGGAAAATACGCCATCTCATGTTTCTTCTGATTTTTAATTCAGCTACTAGTAATCATACAAAATATCTCAGATTTTCTTCTTTGGGGTAGGGAGTGGGGCAGGAGGGCCATACACTAGGTCCTCTGCTTGGGCTCTTACTCCACTGTGGAGTCTATCAAAGCAATGCTTTGGAGAAGCCAATCCTCAACACCACCCAAAGTCATGAGACTCTCATGGCCTAAGCCATAAGCAGATCTCTGTGAGCAGGCGCCAGTCCTGTCAGTGCATACATATAGACAGCTGTGTGGTGTTGGCAAGCCCAGGAGATATTTACCAGGGCTGGTCCTAGTATCTGCCACTTCATGAACTCAGAGCTATGCTGCCTCTACCCTTTCTATTTAACTTTCCCCTAGGTTGGGATAAATTATCTTAAAAAAAATTTTTTTTGCAATAGTTTTTGGGGTACAAGTGGCTTTTGGTTAAATGGATGAATTACATAGTGGCAAATGTTGAGATTTTCGTGTATCTGTCATGCAAGTAGTCTATGTTATACCCAATATGTAGATTTTTATCCTATACCCTCAGCCCATTGTCCCACTTCTGAGTCTTCAAAGTCCATTATATCACTCTGTATGTCTTTGTGTACCCATAGCTTAACTCCTACTTATAAGTGAGAACATACGGCATTTGCTTTTCCATTTATGAGTTACTTCACTTAGAATAAGGGCCTCTCGCTCCATCCAAGTTGCTACAAAATACATTATTTCATTCCTTTTTGTGGTTGAATAGTATTCTATGGCGTATATAAACCACATTGGTGTTCTTTATCCTAACTGTATTGCATGTGTTGACTCCTTCTCGCACTTAGTAATAGATGTCTGCTGAGCTAGTCTATATTTTCTAGCTTCACTGCTAAGTGTGGCTGTGGCCATGTGACTTAAGTTTTGCACAGTGAGTTGTAAGTGGAGTCGTGTGCAATCTCCAGAAATCTCCTTGAAGAAGATAAAGATACTTGTTTTGGGCATTCTTTTCTCTTTCTTGCTGTTTGTTAGGAAATGTTAACAAACACAGGAGCCCCTTTGGAAAAAGAGATAGAAGCCATACATTGAGAATCACCCATTCCTAGGTCACTCACTTTGGACTTCTGTATGATAAGAAATAAATTTCTATCTTAAATTACTATATTTTATATTACTATATTTTACAGTAGCTTAGCCTATACTTTAATACAGCATCTGTTGTTTAATAATGTTAGAGAGTTACTATCCAATATAATCGGACAAGGAAAAAAGTTTAACAATTATAAAGGAGGGAAAAGTATCTGATTTGCAAATGATGTGATTGTATCCATAGAAAACACAGGAGAATCTGTCGAATGATTATACAAATAAGACAATTTGCTAAAATGCTGGGGCAAAAAATAATATATGAAAAATTAACAGATTTTCTGTCTACAAACATCAATCAGTTACAAAATGCAACTAAACCTTTCATTTACAATAATAATGTAAATACTTCTGGAACAAACTTAACAAGAAATATGCAAAACCTATTTGAAACTTTTCTCAGGGATGAAAAATTGGACCCGAATAAATAGAAGTCACATCTGGTAGTTGGACATCAATGTCTTCATGTCATATATATGTTACTTCTCTCTAAAAACGTACACATTTAAAATATTATCTTTTTCATACAGAAATGGATATTGGTTATCAACCCAACTCCATTCTCAAATGCCTTCTCTTTTGGTTGTGTACATTATAGGTTCTAAGAAAGCTAAATATCCCTTTTCTACCCTCTCTGGAAGTTGGATGTGACCGTCTGACACTGTTCTGCTAATGATATTTAAGTGGAAGTTTGATAAGATGCCTGTGAGGTGGCGTCATGTTGTATGCATGAGGAACAAGCCAGGAGACTCACAGAGACCTTGGCCTAACATCTCTGAGCTGTTGAACCAAAGCCAGCTGCTAGGTACTTCCAGACAGAAAGAAAAGTAGACAAGTTTTTATTTAAGCACCCCAAATGCTTTTTTGTCACTTTAAGTCCAAAGTTTCCCTAACTGAACTAAACACCAACAGAATCGTTTTTTAAACCATGATGCAAATTAGAAAATTAATATATGAAAATAACATGCAAAAATATTGAAAAAAATTCTGAAAAAGAAGAGAGACTAACCTTACAAGAAAGTAAAATATAGTATAAGGTGATACAAAGTAACTTAGTGTATGAGGAGACAGATTTTTGGAAAAAATAGAACTTAGCAGAAAAAAGAAAAATAACAAAATTTCATGAAAGAATTGGCTCTCTTTAATATATATATATTTATTTAGAGATAGGGTTTTGCTCTGTTGCTTAGAATGGAATGCAGCAGCAGAATCTTAGCCCACTGCAGCCTCAGGCTCCTAGCTCAAGTAATCCTTTCAATTCAGCCTCCTAAAGAGCTGGAACTACAGGCATGCACCACCATGCCTCGATAATTATTTTGTGTTTTTTTGTAGAGACACAGAGTTTTGCCATGTTGTCCAGGCTGGTCTTGAACTCCTGAACTCAAACGATCCTCCTGCCTCAGCCTCCCAAAGTCCTGGGATTATAGGCACAAGCCACCACACCTGCTCTGGCTCTTAAATGTATGAAAAGGTGCTTCATTTTATAATTTGAAAAAATTAAAAATTAATGATACGATTAGAGTTTTCACCGATTGGTTTATAAGAAAGATGTTTTTCCACCTTCAATAACACAAGGTGGGAGAAACATCTTCCACATATTTCTTTGGTTTTGTTGAGAATATAACGTGGTACATCATCTACAAAAGGAAAATTTAACAACATATACTAAAAGTAAAATTAAACTGAGGTATGGTTGAGGTATGCAGTTTTATGGGTCTTTTACCATGTCACACTACTTTGAATCATTTATTCTAAATATATACTTTTAATACATGTACACACATGTATATATGTATATACATGTATATATGTGAGTATATGCACATATGGTATTTCACATGTATTCCATTTGCTAGAAGTGACTTGGCAATAAATTTGGGAGAAAGTACATTTTAGAATAAAGCTAGGAGTACACACACACACACACACATATATATATACATATAGTGTAACCAAACACTACTGGTTGTCCAGAGTTGCTCAGGGGTAGGTGTGAGGCAGGGGGGTGTACCCTGAGTTCTCAGCTTGAATTGATACCAACTGGAGCCCTTTACAGCAGTTTTTTGAGGAAAGGCAATCTTCAGCAACACCTTATGCCAGCATTCATTCTCATTCTAATTCCTAACTATTTGGGGCAAAACCTTTCTGTTGTTGCCACATGATTTGCGAGGTTTTCTAATCTGGCTGTTGAAAACAACAGGGGAAAAGTTCATTATAAAAGAAGGCTCCTGGAGTCTCAGACAGAGAAAAATGTAGGAAAAATGAATATTTAAAGGTTGAGATACCAGGAATAAACTTCCTTAATATCATCCTTGCTTGGGAATTTTTTAGAAAGCCTCAGGTACCACAGACATAGATATATCTCAGTTTGAAGGCTCTTCTTTTAATTCAGATAATATTTTATATATACTTTTTTATCCGGTATATTAGAAAAAGAAAATATGTCTCAGAAATGTCTGGAAAAGCCTTATTTTATGTATTATTTTCAGAAAAGCTCTGAGTATTAATTTTAATTTTTATGTTTTTTTACATGATCAAATTTTATTTCTATCAGAACTGCCTTTACATTTTATTCATTTAATGGCAGAGAGAATGCTAATAGATGAAGGAATATAAACTATTTCCTACTCAAAATCTCCCTACAGGAATGCAGCTATGACATCAGTGCTTGGAATGAACAAGTGCCTGCATCAGGAAGGCAGCATGACCTTCTCTGTTCTTATGATGGTAGTGTACCAGAGGCATCATATTTCATTTATGAAACTCTAATCTCTAGATTTTTAGTTTTTCTTTTTTTAAAATTTATTGCATTTTAGGTTTTGGGGTACATGTGAAGAACATGCAAGGTTGTTGCATAAGGTACACACATGGCAGTGTGATTTGCTGCCTTCCTTCCCATCACCTGTATCTGGCATTTCTCCCTATGCTATCTCTCCCCAACTCCCCAACCCCCACTGTCTCTCCCCTATTTCCCCCAGACAGACCCCAGTGTGTGATGCTCCCCACCCTGTCTCCATGTGTTCTCATTGTTCAACACCAATGAGTGAGAACACTCGGTGTTTGATTTTCTATTCTTGTGTCAGTTTGCTGACATTGATGGTTTCCAGGTTCATCCATGTCCCTACAAAGGACATGAACTCATCGTTTTTGATGGCTGCATAATATTCCATGGTGTATATGTGCCACATTTTCCCTGTCCAGTCTGTCATCGATGGGCATTTGGGTTGGTTCCAGGTCTTTGCTATTGTAAACAGTGCTTTAATGAACATTCGTGTGCATGTATCATAGTAGAACGATTTATAATCCTTTGGATATATACCCAGTAATGGGATTGCTGAGTCAAATGGAATTTCTATTTCTAGGTCCTTGAGGAATCGCCACACTGTCTCCCACAATGGTTCCACTAATTTACATTCCCACCAACAGTGTAAAAGTGTTCCTATTTCTCCACATCCTCTCCAGCATCTGTTGTCTGCAGATTTTTTAACGATCGCCATTCTAACTGGTGTGAGATGGTATCTCAATGTAGTTTTGATTTGCATTTCTCTAATGACCAGTGATGATGAGCATTTTTTCATATGTTTGTTGGCCTCATGTATGTCTTCTTTTGTAAAGTGTCTGTTCATATCCTTTGTCCACTTTTGAATGGTCTCATTTGTTTTTTTCTTGTAAATCTGGCTTAGTTCTTTGTAGATTCTGGATATCAGCCCTTTGTCGGATGGGTAGATTGCAAAAATTTTTTTCCCATTCTGTTGGTTGCCGATTCACTCTAATGACGATTTCTTTTGCTGTGCAGAAGCTGTGGAGTTTGATTAGGTCCCATTTGTCTATTTCAGCTTTTGTTGCCATTGCTTTTGGTGTTTTAGTCATGAAGTCCTCGCCTATGCCTGTGTCCTGAATGGTTTTGCCTAAGTTTTCTTCTAGGGTTTTTATGGTGTTAGGTCTTATGTTTAAATCTTTAATCCATTTGGAGTTAATTTTAGTGTAAGGTGTCAGGAAGGGGTCCAGTTTCTGCTTTCTGTACATGGCTAGCCAGTTTTCCCACCGCCATTTATTAAACAGGGACTCCTTTTCCCATTGCTTGTTTTCGTCAGGTTTGTCAAAGATCAGGTGGTTGTAGATGTGTGGTGTTCTGATTTGTTAGGTTTAAAACCAAAATGATCATCAAAGCATTGTTAGTACCGAGAGAGAGAGAGAGAGTGTGAGTGTGTGTGTGTGTGTGTGTGTGTGAGATGGAGGGTTTCTTTTCAATAATAACAACATAAGAGCATTGTTGGTTGAACACTGATTGCTATATATGTTGAAAGAAATTATAAATGCTATTTGCTGGATGTGACTTGGGAATAAATTTGGGAGAAAGCACATTTAAAAATAAAGCTAAGAAGAAACATGTCATTGTATATCTGTCATCTTAAAATGTTCAGAAATTTGAAATGTAGAAAATAACTTACAGTTATCTTACATATAAAGAAGTACAACAAGGAAATGGAGTCTTTAGCTCTCTTAATGTGAGAAGAGAAAGAAGGTAAAAACAATCTCTTCAGAAATACTTACGCATTTGAGAAGACCTCATATATTTCTATCCAGTAGAGAGCAGTCAAAGTCCATGATGCTGTCATGAACTTATGCCTTAGTGTTACAGGCATAATACTGTTAACACTGAATCTTCTCATCTAGGTCCTTTCTGCATAACGATCTTTTAGAATACTGGACTAGTATTCTTTCTTTGCATACAACATTCTTTCTCATACCTGTCATTTATATTAAATACACTATATATACATTTACATGGCAGTGTATTTGGACACAAAAAATATGTAGTAAGCTTGTAGTTCTTGATCATACTTTTAAAAATCTATAGTAAGTTTATAAACTATGGTATTTTAAGAAGTTTATGATACAGAGACAAACAGAATGAAGTGGGGTAAGCTTAATATTCTAGGAAATAATATCCTACCAGAAGCTAACATATGACATCCTCATGGCAATAGTAATGAAATATAGGGATTTATTATAGATAGATAAATTAAAGAATAATTAAACTAAAAATTACCAAGAGATTATTAGATGATATAGTGGAATATGTATGTGGAGACCACCAATTCCAGCCTTGTTACCTTTCTTTTGTTCTTTCATTGTGCCAGAGGAGATTAAAATATGGAGAGATGTTATCTAGTTATGCAGATAGAAAGTATATCTTGCCATTTCTTCATTATGTATGGTTTTGATAGTTATTATATAAAATCTTTGAGTGCAGATCACTTCTGCTTTGCTGATGCAATATATTCTCAAAAATGGTCCTGAGGGACTACTCTCAAGAAACAGCATCTTGCAAATGCACACAACTATTTTATTTCTCTGTTTACTCTCATCAACAGAAACCAATCTGAAATTGTCATTGTAAAATAAGAAGAAGATGTATTAGGAAAGCAGTAAAATTAAATTTTAGTATGTATGTTTCCATGGGCTCTCAAAAATGTAAAATTTAAAATACAGCTTTATATTTCATAATACAATTGTATATAATTTTTAATTATTTTTATAATGTAATATAAAATATAAAATCTTTATAAAATTAACATGAAACAATTGGAGACTCATTTAGAATAATATGTTAAAATGCTGTCTTCATTTATGTATCAGTGACACTATTGATTCATCAGTAACAAGGCAGTTTGAGGTGGTTTTTCCCAGTAGAGATGTTGTCACAAGACAGCCACATTCTTTTATTTGGCCATTCTCACAACCAAAGTCATACACTTTAATTGGTAGACAAGAGTAAGGTATATAATTTGTGGTCATGAAGCAAGCTGGAACTAACTGTCCCACATGTGGTGAGCTTAAATGTCAGGCTAGTCTGCTCTACTCTTGCCAGTTAAGCTAGTGTGTCACAGGGACCACTGTTAAAAATGGTTTGATCACATCTGTGAACAACCTCTTCTTGTACTTTCCTTTAAAGTATATGCTTTCATTGAGGTTCAAATTTTTGTCATTGAAGAATTAACCATAAGTTTGAATTTGGTTGTGATGTTTTCTTAAAATATCAAGATTCCTCAACAAATAATTACTTTACTGAGTATGTTTGAAAATATTTTTTGTATTAAAAAAATTTACTAAATTTTTATTTGGCAATGTTTATTAAATTAAAAACAATTTTTAAAATTATAATTTAGCCATACTGTAGGGTTTTGGTAGCCATATTAGTTTTATTTTAGGAAAAATGTAGAGACACATGCCATCATGGGTCTTTGTGTTTAAATTTGAATAAGATGATGTATTGTAGTAACGAGTATTTGGAATATAGTTAAGAGCCGTGGTTTTTATCCTGTAATCTAAATCCCCTCATGCTATCCACACACTATGCTATACATTGCACAAATAAGAAACTATGGCCAGTATGTACAGAAACAAAGTAAAATGTGCCATAAGTATCAGTGACAGCAAGGAGTGAATTGGGTGAGCTTTAGCCCTCCTCCCCAATAATGTTCGTCTGCCCTTCAGCTTACTTTTTAATTTGGATAATGGATTTCTACCCCTACCCCACTGATTTTAATTAAAATGTTATGCATGTGCAGCACCAAAACAAATCTCATAGACTCTTCTCTCATTTTGCTTCCTCCCTAAACTGTTTTTACAGATAAACAATTCTGAGAATAAAGGTGATGATGGAGTTCAGTAGGTAAGGTCACGTTCCAAATCTCAGTCAGGGTTGAGAGTCAGGCTTTGGAATGAGTATATGGTCTTGATATGAGATGATGTGGATCTAAGCCAGGTGGTGGCTGCAAGAAATCTAGTCTCAGATAAGACCTAGAGCCAAAAGACATTTCAAGGAGGCAGGGTGGGTGAAATTGGGTCTATGAGAGCATGTGGCATGAAGAGATGGAAACATGAAAGATGATTGCACATTTTCTGGTCTCTGAGGGGAATCATTTTTTGGAGAAGGATAAATCTGACTGTAGACATGTTGAAACCTAAATAACTTCATGTTATTTTAGACGGGATGTTACTTAGATATCTTCAAACATAGGATGGAGTTAAGGTCCAAGATTACAACATGGGACATATATTTAAGAAGAGATAAAAGATATTTAAGAAGAGATAAAAGATAACACTGCTTGTCCTTATCTGATCTCTTACTATCATACTTTGAATTCTCTTTGATCCTTTGACAATGGAAGTTGGGATTTTTGCCAGTATTTCTAGTTTAACCTGTTTCAGTGGTTCGGTAGTTAACAATGTATTCCATAACTTAGGCCTTCTATGCCTTAACAGGCATATGCCTACAGATGACTCAAGGAGGCATGTTTGTATTCTTTTGAGGAAAGCTTTGCTGCTTTTTCAGCTCTGGGAAGTTCTTGCAAAACTTTTTGGAGGTCTGATTTGTACTGGCAATTTGATGAAAATTTCAAAAAACAACAAAAAATAAATCTCTTTTGTACATTGTATGGACAAAGCTTCCATATAAAGAAAATAATTTTGAAGATTTTCAACAGCAATTTATCCCACCATCCAGATGTGATATTTAGTCTCCTCTGAGAGTCCATACTTTGCATATACATGTTACGAATTACTTGTTTTTTCCAGCAAATATAATGAGCTCTGTTATGTTCCAGGCAGTTTTATAGAAAAATAGTGTTCAGCAAGTAGTGGAGAATAAATAAATAATATTTCAATTCATATTCCAGGGTAATAAACAGGCAAAATATACATGAACCAATAAGTTGTAGGTGATTTTTAGATAGAGTTAAGGCTATGAAGAAAGTGAAATGAAGTGTTGTAACAGGGTTTCAGGATGCTGAATTTAATTTGGAAGAAATAGTCAATAAGGAAGTAAGTTTTGAAATGAGAGCTGAAAGACAAGACTGTATAAGCAATGTAAGAACATGGAACTAACGTTACAAGGAGAGTGAGGAGAAAGTGCAAAGAGTAAGACAGAGACAGAATTGACTATTCAAGGAACATAAAGCAGGACAACATGACTAAAGTATCATGGGAGGAGGAAAGAGACAGGAGATGTGGCTGGAGAGGTAATTGTAGGCAGGTTAAATAGGGCCTGGGGGGCCATGGAAGATTCTGTGGACTTTATTCTCAGTGTCATGGGAATTCATGCAGAAGAGCAGGATGTTGTGGTAATTCTAATTAATTATCCTTTTTGTAGTATACTGTTATTTTTCAGCTTGTATGCATTTACATTTGTATTTTTTAAAAAGTTAAACAGCTTCCATGTTCTAGAATATTTATGTTAGAATATTCCAACATCAGGGTAGAAATATACATACTATAGTACATTAAAATTATGCAGGCAATGTAAAATGTTCAGTGTCCTCACAGTCAATATGAGCTTGTGCTCCAATGATTGTTTTGTTGACCCAGTGAAACGGTGTTGTAGATTGTTCACCTTTGCCAGGCAGAGTGGTACCATAAATACAGACATGTCAAGAAAGATATGTTTTCATTGAATAGTGTATTGGTGACCATTCTCTCTCACACATCCAAAGCCATAACATGGGTGTTTTTTAATACTATGACCTGAACCTGAATGTGAATTAAAACATGCTTTTTCAAACTTGTTGCTCAAAATGTGTGGGATTATTTTAACTGTTTGGAAAATGTTAATTCAGTATTTTCATTTGATTTTTACTTTAGCCAGATGGACTCTAATTTCTACAAATGATGTCTTTCCCTTAACAATTAAGAAAACACTCTGTCCTTAGCAAAACTTTTTTGTTCCTCTTTGGCATTGAGTTGGAGCTGACGTCTTCTAATTTGAATTTTGGGAATAATACTTTTCTATTCAAAAACAAACTGTGCTAAGGCTATATTCTCTTTTTGGAAACATAAAGAGGATTTTGCATGTTCATGTCTATGATGAGAATAAATGAGGTTCTTGGTTTTTGGAGGATCTGTTCTGTAGCCTGATGAGTGGGAAGGGTGTCCATGTGAGCAAACCTCTGACCTCTTTCAGCTTTGACAGGGAAATCAGATGGGGCTCAGATCTTGGGAGCTGTATTTCTGCAGAGTTCTTTGCTAGGATCCTCAAGAAACTAGAGGTGAAAGAATGAAAGGAAGAAAATGACTGTATTTCAATTTCTCACCTTATTTCCAGCTATGAGTTCTAAATGAAACACTAAAGTCTGGGAATACAGTGAGACAAGAAATATGTCATAAATAATGTTTTTTACATCTCATCTTCCAAATTGTAGGTTTTGTTTTATACATGTGTTTGTATATGTATATATTTGTATATATGTATGAACTCAGTTTTTGTTACTTATGATAGTTATGCTCTACAAAATTACCATATACCCTAAATTAATAAACACTGAACCATTGCTTCTAGGAGAAATACAGGGTTAGGTTCCCATAAGCCTCTTGTTGTGATAGTTTTATCAACTAATTCATAATATGAAACCTTGTTTTGTGAGTTTTTCTGTTTAGTCACTTATATATTATATATATACGTACATGTTCGTGTATATATGTATATATATCTATACACATCCATATATATATATGTGTGTGTGTGTGTGTGTGTATACATATATGTGGGAAAATATCGCATTCGTGGTAATGTGAGTGTTTCAGAGACAGACATTTTTTTTTTTACCACCACTCTACACATATCTATGAATAACTGTAAAAGTGCCCATAGTATTGATTTTGCTTTTAAAATACATTTTAGTGAGTGAATTAGCAAAGACGGATTCTGGGAATAATGCATATTGACTGTATATACACAGATTTGCATATATAATTTGTTGCTATTGTATCTATTTTTTAAATCTGTGGTGGGGGAAAAATCTCTTTCTTTTGACACTTACTCTGAGTAATTTTCCAAGAGTGTAATGATGATTGTTGTAAACGCATATTTTGAAGGAAACTTTTCATCTTTTCTTGGAAAATCATGTTTTTCACTTTCTAATCAAAGTAAAAAGTTTCAAATGATCAGTGAAAGGATAGCCAGAAAGTATCAGTTTCCATTAACACAGGCACAAAAGATTCTAGAGTTTGATTTCTTTTTCCCCTCATAACTTGGGAGATAATTTAAAAAATATCTCAAGTAGATTTTCCAGCAGAAAAAAGGAGCATAGTTTTGAATCCCTACCCAGGCACAGTGGAAGATAACACAACTGAGGACAATTTGCTTTTTAAATTAGCGGTTATTTTTCCTCTTGAAATACAAGCATGAGTTCATCCTCTATAAATCAGTAAAAGCTTGAGTTTTTTATGTTTTGAAAAAAGGAAATTACATCATAATAGTAGTCTTGAGATAAATAAGAACTGTTCATTCCCTAATGTCAGCGTTTAAACCACAAATTGAATATTAAAACCTCAAAATGTTATTTTCATAGAATTTTAAAGTTAGAAAAATTCAGAGTGATCTAAATCAAAATAAATAAAAATAAACCCAGAAAATGATATTGAATTTTTTTTTAATCAGGACAACAAATAGAAAAATGCTTAGGAAGTAAGTTGGTAGAAACATGTAATTTTACCTTGTAAATTTGTAAATTAAAACCAACCAAAAGCATAATAGCAAAATGTAATCCACATTAGTTGGAAATGACCATAACTTTGTAGGACTACTTTAGTAGAAGGCTTGTACCTGAAGTACTGTGTGGTAGAAAGAACACTGGAGTGATTGTTAGGCGGTTGGGATTCCAGGCCTACCTCTGCTACGTTTAGCTCTCAAATTTTATGCACTTGCATTGAACATTCTCAAACACAAAACATGAAGTTTGAATTACGTAATCTTTAATATGTCTCTCAGTTCTAAAATTTGCTGAGGCTCCTCCAGCACAAAACATCTATGTTAGGCATTCATTTATTTGAATTTCGTAACATTGTTCAGGAGTGCATTGTGAACCACGAGGAGTCATAGAGTAGTCCCTAAACAAAAACTGTGACTCTGACAACCACATAATTTATCATAAAAATTGGGTATCTTTGAGTGAAATGTAATGCTATAACAATTAAAAATATATAAGCTTTTCAGATCTATATTGCTTTACTAATGAATTACTTATATTGGTGAACTTATAGTTCTCATCAAAATCTATATTCAGAACAATATTTGCAAGTAATATTTATGAAGGCAATGTGAGCATTCTTCATATTGTTTAATTTTAGAGATGACATAAAGCAAAATATTTATTATTGGTCCATATTTAGAATTTTAATCAGTGTTTTATTTCATGATCTTTTTGATTTTTCTTTTTAAAAGTTTTTAATTTTATCTTTTAGATTGACATAATAATTGCTCATATATATGGAGTACATAGTAATGTTTGAATACATATTGTATATAGTGATCAAATCAGTATAATTAACATGTCCACCATCTCAAACACTTTTCTTTAACTGTAATATATAATTTCAAACAGCTAGAAGGAAGATGCTGACAATAGGTGTGACCTAACACATTTCCAGCTGTTGTGTCTATGGTGAAAGACTCCTTCCGTTTGAGAAAAGCAGAGAGAAATACAAGGGGAATTTTTTCTTGTACCTTAGGCACCAGTTCAGCCACAGTGGGTAGGGCAGCAAGTTGGCTCTTGGTTTCCTAAGTCCAGGAAACCATTCTGTGACCTTCCCTGGGCCAGAACAGGACCTGTTAGTTACTCTGAAGCGTGAGTCTCAGTCCTGGCAGCATTCAGGATAAGCTGACTGAAGAGCCTTTTGGCTTTAAGTGAATCTGGGTTGTGGACTGGCAGAAACCCCACCATGGGTGGTGGTGGTGGCCACAAGGGAGAGGGTCCTCTGCCTATGAAAAGGGTAGGAAATAGTAGGAAGAACTTTGTCCTGTGGTTTGAGTGCCTATCAACTGCAGTAGAAGACAGTATCAGGCACATTTCTAGGATGTTTGAGTCTAATTCCTGGCTCCCTGACAGCATCTCTGGATGCATCTGTCGCCTGTGGGAATTTCCTATCCTAAAGGGAAGGACACAAACTTGACTAGTTTCAGCACCCGCTGACTGTAGAGACCTAAGGCCTTCAGTGAAGACAGGAGGTAGCCAGGTAGTGGTTATAATGGGCTATGGGTAAGACCCAGTGCTCTGCTGCCTTCATGTCTGACCTGGTACAGTCACAGTGGTAGTGGCCACATGGGTGCCTGCCCAGTTCCAGGTGGCTCAGCACAGAGAGAGACTCTATTTGTTTGGTGGAAAGTAAGGGAAGAGAATAAGAGTCTCTGCTTGATAATCCAGAGAAATTTTCTGGATTGTATTCAAGATGACCAAGGTAGTACCTCTAGAGTCTGAAAAGAACACAGCAATATTGGGCTTGCAGTCCAAGTCCCTTAAAATACTTGGAAAGCCTTCCCAAGAAGGATGGGCACAAACAAGCCCAGATTGTGAAGAATACAATAAATATCTAACTTTTCAATGCCCAGTCACTGACAAACGTCTTCAAGCATCAAAATCATTCAGGAAAACATGACTGCACCAAACAAGCTAATTAAGATCCAAGGACCAATCCAGGAGAAACAAAGACATATGATTTTTCAGAAAGAAAATTCAAAATAGCTGTTTTGAGGAAACTCAAAGAAATTCAAGATAATAGGGAGAAAATTCAGAATTCTATGAGATAAATTTTAAAAAGAGATTGAAATTTAAAAAATCAAGCAGAAACTCTAATGTTGAAAAATGCAATTAACATGGTAAAGGATGCATCAAAATAGTATAATAGCAGAACTGATCAAACAGAAGAAAGAATTAGCTTGAAAACAAGTAATTTGAAAATATACAGTCAGAAGAGACAAAAGAGAAAAAAATAAAAAAGAATGAAACATGCCTAGAAGATCAAGAAAATGGCCTCAAAAGGGAAAATTGAAGAGTTCTTGGCTTTGCAGAGTAGGCAGAGAAAGAAAGTTCTCTATTATTAAAGGATAGAAAGTTTATTCAAAGGGACAATAATAGAGAACTTCCCAAACCTAGAGAAAGATAACAACATTCAAGTACAAAATGTTGTGGAACATGAAAAGATATAATCCAAAGAAGACTACCTTAAGGCATTTAATATCAAATTCCCAAAGGACAAGCATAAATTAAGGATCCTAACAGCAGAAAGAGAAAACAAACAACAACAATAAAAAAAACAATTACATACAGTAGAGTTTTAATATTTGGAAGCCAACTTTTTGGTGGAAACCTTACAGGCCAGGAGAGAATGGTATGACATATTTAAAGTGCTGAAAGGAGAGGGGGAAACCTTTTATCTTAGAATAGTATATCCTGTGAAAAAATCCTTCAAGCACGAAGGAGAAATAAAGACCTTACCAAACAAACAAAAGCTGAGGTATTTTATTGAGACCAGATCTATCCTACAAAAAATGCTTAAGGGATTTCTTCAGTCTGAATGACAAAGATGTTAACTGGCAAAAAGAAATCATATGGAGGTACAAAACTCACTGGTAACAGTAAGCACACAGAAAAAAATGCAGAATATTATAACAGTGTAATTGTGGTATGTAAACTACATATTCTTAAGTAGAAAGACTAAATGATAAATCAATCAAAAATAATAACTACAACAGCTTTTCAAGACATAGACAATACAATAAGATATAAAGAGAAACAATGAAAATTTTCAAAGTGAGGGAATGAAGTTAAAGTGCAGAGTTTTTATTAGTTTTCTTTTTGCCTGTTTGTTTATGCAATTAGTGTTAACTTATCAGTTTAAAATACATACAAGTAAAACACGAAAAATAAAAACTAAGAAATTAAGTCATATCACCAGAGAAAATCACCTTCACTAAGAGGAAGGCAGGAAGGATGGAAAGAAAGAAAAGAAGACCACAAAACAACCAGAAAAAAAATTACAAAATTTCAAAAGTAGATCTCTGCTTATCTGTAATAACATTGAATATAAATGGACTAAACTCTCTAATCAAAAGACACAGAGTGGCTGAATGGATGAAAAAAACAAGGCCTAATGACCTATTGCCTACAAGAAACACATTTCACCTATAAAGATACACATATACTGAAAGTAAAGGCATGGAAAAAGATAATACATACCAATGGAAACCAAAAAAGCACAGGAGTAGCTACATTTAGAGAAAATAGATTTCAAGGCAAAAACTGTAAAAGAAACAAGGACATTATATAATGATAAAGGGGTCAATTTAGCAAGAGGATACAACAATTATAACTACATATGCACCCAATACAGGAACACCAGATACATAAAGCAAATGTTATTAGAGCTAAACAGAGAGTTAGAACTCAATATGATAGTACCTGGAGGCTTTTGCACTTCACTTGTAGCATTGGACAGATCTCCAAGACAGAAAACAGAAACATCAACTTAACCTGCACTATAGACCAACTGGAGATACTTACATAACATTTCATCCAAAGGCTGCAGAATACACAAATTTCTGCTCAAGCACATGGATAATTTTAAGAACAGACCACATTAGGTTACAAAGCATTAAAAAATTGAAATTTATATCAAGCATCTTTTTTGACCATAATGAAATAAAACTAGAAATCAATAACAGAAGGAATTTTAGAAACTATACAAACACGTGAAAATTAAACAACATGCTCCTGAATAACCAGTGAGTCAATGAAGAAATTTAAAAGGAAATAGAAAAATGTCTTGAAACAAATGATAATAGAAACACACATACCAAAACCTATGGGATACAGCAGAAGTAGTACTAAGAGGCACATGTTTAGCTCTAAGTGCCTACATCAAAAAAGAAGAAAACATCAAATAAATAACCTAATGATGTTTCTTAAAGAACTGGAAAAGTAAGAGCAAACTGAATCCAAAATGAGTAAAAGGAAAAATATAAATATTAGAACAGAAATAAATGAATTTGAAATGAAGAAAACAATATAAAAGATCAACAAAACAGTTGATTTTTTTAAGCAGTAAAAAATGACTAACCTTTGCCAGACTAGTGAAGACAAAAAGAAGACCCAAATACTTAAAATCAGAGATGAAAAGCAGGACATTATAACTAAAACAACTGGTCAGAAATTCAAAGGATCATTAGTGACTAGAAAAAAAAAAATACATGAGTAAGTACATGCCAATAAATAGGAAAATCTAGAGAAAATGGGTAAATTTCTAGACACATGCAACCTCCCAAGATTGAATCTTGAAGAAATCAAACATGAGCAGACTAATAACGAGACTAAAGCCACATTAGAAAAGTCTCCTAGCAAACAAAAGTCTGTGATCTGATGGCTTCTATGCTGAATTTATCAGTTATTTAAATAACTGATATCAGTCTTACTCAAAGCATTCCAAAAAACAAGGGAGGAGGGAATACTTCCAAATGTTTCCATGAGGCTAGTATTACCCTGATAACAAAATCAGACAAAGACATATCAAAAAAAAAAAGAAAACTACAGGCCTATATCTCTGATGAAATTGTTGCAAAAATTCTTAACAAAATACAAGCAAACTGAATTTAACAATATATTAGAGAAAGTTCATTCATCAAGACCAAGTGGGATTTAACCCAGGGACACAAGGATGGTTTAACAGATGCAAATCAATGAGTGTAATACATCATGTCAACCAAATGAAGAACAAAAGCCATATGATCATTTCAATTGATGGTGAAAAACATTCGATAAAATTAAATGTCCCTTCATGATAAAAATCCCCAAAAATCTGGATTTAGAAGGA
This sequence comes from Sapajus apella, assembly GCF_009761245.1. Taxonomy (NCBI): domain Eukaryota; kingdom Metazoa; phylum Chordata; class Mammalia; order Primates; family Cebidae; genus Sapajus; species Sapajus apella. The sequence goes on along the minus strand of NW_022436946.1, from coordinate 74,073,421 downwards.
ACATAACTCAACATAATAAACACCATATACAACGTATGAACAGCTAGTATCATACTGAATGGGGAAAAAGTGAAAGCCTTTCCTGTAAGATTTGGAGCATGACAAGAATGTTCACTTTCACCACTGATATCCAACTCTTTTTGCAGTCCTAGCTAGAGCGATCAGACAAAAGAAAGAAAGAAAGAGCATGAAAACTGGAAAGAAAGATATTAAATTATCCCTGTTGGCAGAAGATAGAATCTTACATTTGAAAAAACCTAAAGACTGCACCAGAAAACCATTAGTGTTAAAAGTAAATTCAGTAAGGTTAAAAGATACAAAATCAACATATAAAAATCAGCAGCATTTTTAATATGCCTACAGTGAACAATCTGAAAAAGAAATTGAGAAAGCAATAACATTTACAACAGCCACAAGTGAAACTAAATACCTAGGAGTTCACTTAATCAAAGAAGTGAGTGTTTTATAATAAAACTATAAAACTCTGATGCAAGAAATTGAAGAAGACACAAAAAAATGGACTGATATTCCATGTTCACAGATTGAAAGAATCAATATTGTTAAAATGTCTACACTACCTCATTGGGGGGTGGAGAGTTGGGGAGAGATAGCATGGGGAGAAATGCCAGATATAGGTGATGGGGAGGAAGGCAGCAAATCACACTGCCATGTGTGTACCTATGCAACAATCTTGCATGTTCTTCACATGTACCCCAAAACCTAAAATGCAATAAAATAAATTAAAAAAAATGTCCACACTACCAAAGCAATCTACAGATTCAGTGCAATCACTATCAAACTATCATGATATTCTTAACAGAAATAGAAAAAAAATCATAATAATTATATGAAGCCACAAAAGACCCAGAATAGCCCAAGCTATCCTGAGCAAAAAGAATGAAACTGCCTGTAATCTCAGCACTTTATGAGGCCAAGACAGGCGGATCACGTCAGGAGATCGAGACTATCCTGGCCAACGTGGTGAAACCCTGTCTCTACTAAAATACAAAAAGTTAACTGAGTGTGGTGATGCATGCCTGTAATCTCAGCTACTTGGGTGGCTGAGGCAGGGAAAATGCTTGAACCTGGGGCGTAGAGGTTGCAGTGAGCCAAGATCACACCACTGAACTCCAGCCTAGTGACAGAACAAGATTCCATCTTAAAGAAAGAAAGAATGAAGCTGGAGGAATCATATTACCTGACTTCAAATTATGTTACAGAGCTTTAATAACCAAAACAGAATGATACTGGCATAAAAACAACACATGGAAGAATGGAACAGAATAGAGAACCCAGAAACAAGTTCATACATCTACAATGAACTAATTTTTGACAGTGTTGCCAGGAATATACATTGGGGAAAAAAACATTCTCTTCATTAAACTGTGCTGGGATAACTGGATATCCATATGCAAAAGAATGAAATAATACCCCTGTCCTCCCCATATACAAAAATAAAATAAAAATTGTTTAACTTTGAAATTACTACAAGAAAACATTAGAGAAATTCTCCAGGACAGTCATTTGGCCAAAAATGTCCTGAATAATTTCCTACAAGTACAGGCAATGGAAGCCAAAATGGACAAATGGGATCATATCAACGATGTTTTGCGTGGTGATGGAAACAGTTAAAGTGAAGAGACAACCCACAGAATGGGAAAAAATATTTGCAAACTACTCATCTGACAAGGGATTAATAACCAGAATATATAAGGAGCTCAAACAACTCTATAGGCACAAAATTGATAATACAGTAAAATAATGGGCAGAAAATTTAAAGATATGTCTCCAAAGAAGACGTACAAATGGCAAACGGGCATATGAAAAGGATCTCATCATTTATCATCAGAGAAATGCAATAAGATATCATTTCACCTCAGTTAAAATGGCTTTTATCCAAAAGACAGACAATAACAAACGCTGGTGAGGACGTTGAGAAAAGGGAACCTTCATACACTCTTGGTAGGAATGCAAATTAGTACAGCCACTATGGAGAACAGTTTTGAGGTTCCTCAAAAAGTGAAAATAGAACTACTGTACGATCCAGCAATCCCACTGCTGGGTATATACCCCAAAGAAGAGAAATCAGTATATTGAAGAGATATCTACACTCCCATGTTTGTTGCACCACTGTTCACAGCAGCCAAGATTTGGAAGCAACCTAAGTGTCCATCAACAGATGAATGAATAAAGAAAAGTGGTACTTACACACAATAAGGTACTATTTAGCCATAAAAAAGAATGACATCCTGTTATTTGCAGCAACATGGATGGAACTGGAAGTAATTATGTTCAGTGAAATAAGCCAGGCACAGAGAAAGAAATCACATATTCTTATTTGTGGGATGCAAAAATCAAAACAATTGAACTCATGGAGATAGAGAGTAGAAGAATGATTTCCAGAGGTTAGGAAGGGTAGTGGGAGGTGGTAGGGAAGTGGGTATAGTTAATGGGTACAAAAATATAGTTAGAAAGAATAAGATCTAGTATTTTATAGTGCAGCACAGTGACTATAGTCAAAATAATTTACATATACATTTTAAAAATATGAGTATAACTGAGTTATTTGTAACAAAGAATAAATGCCTGAGGGGATGGATAGCCCATTTTCCATGACACAATTATTATGCATTGCATGCCTGCATCAGAATATCTCATGTATTCCACAGAGATATATACCTACTATGTACCTACATAAAGCACGAATAAAAAATTTATAAAAGGAAACTTAAAGTTGATAAATTGAATTGAATGCCTACAAAATATAAAATTACCAAAAAATACTGTATAGTTAGCACAGTGGACAAGGCCAGAATTAATCAGACCTGGATCTTATGTTCAAGGACCTTACAACCTGAAATAAAAGACTGAATGTGTTTTGTATTACATGCGGTCATGCACACAATTCTGGGCTCGTTTATGGATTTTCTATTCATCACTGCTGCTGACATCATTCTTTGTGATAACTACATTGTCTGTTATATACTAATATCTTGGTTTCTCCATACTTGATGACTTCTACTCCAATGGTAATTTTTTCTCCAACTCCTTTGGCCTCCCACTCTCATGGTCCTTTATAAAATTCTAAATTAATAATGACTATGTAAACTCTAAAATCTCAGTTTTAGGAATCTAAGTGTCCAGCCACCACCTCCCATTCATTTGTCTTACTTATTCTAGTACTTCTACAGCCGTAATTCTTCAACTTCTTCAGTAACCCCACCCCTTTCACTCTCATTTTCACTACTCAGAATCCCCTTTATTGTTCAATTTCCTCCTTATACACATTAAAGTCTATGATTCCATGTTGAGTCACTATAATCACTTTTCCTTTGTACACTCCTTTTCCTTTCTCACTTTAATACAATCAGTTCCAAAAAGTCTAGTCTTAGGCTCAACTCACTGGAGAAAATAAGTCTTCTTAATAGTCACACAATAAATAATGACCATAAATTCCAGGTGGTATCCAAACACTGGCTAAAAATTTTCCTTTATTTTTCTATACATTTTCCTCTATATCCTAAGAAATGTATTTTGTACTTTCTCTTTATCACCCCCAACTCTGACATATGACCGCAGACAACATGCCATAAGCTATAAACACACTGAAAAGACCCATGTCATCATCTTATCAGACTGACCTTCATCTATGCTGATAGTTTGCTTCACCTCCTTTTCAGATAAGAGGAGTCAACGATCTCATCTGTAGACAAATAAACTTCCTACTTCGTGTACTCAAAAACTTCACTGTGGAATTATCTTCTCTCTCCCCCTTTCCGTCTGCTTCTCTGTGTCTGTCTCTCTTTGTGTGTTTCTCTCTCATTCTCTCTCTCTCCTCAACTTCAATTTCTCCCTATAGTGGAGTTCCTAATGGCATTTAAAAATTTCCTAATATATTTGTCTGAGATAAAAACCACACACTAATTTTAAATCCTTCTATCATCTCTCTACAATTCACAGAAATAAACTTCTCAAAAAGATTGCTTATCCATTTGTTTCCCTTGCGTCTCTCTATTCTTTCTTTATTTTACTACAATCAGAGTTTCTTCACCAAAAAAATCCGCAAATTTACCCATTTACAAGATAATCAATAGCTTCTATCTATCTAAGTTCACTGGTTGTGTTCTGTCCTCTTCCTATTTGATTGTTCAACAACAGTTGATACAATTAACCTTTCCACTTTCGCCTTTCACCATCTACGTAACCCTGGGTAAATTATTTAACCTTCGTGTTCCTCAGTATATTCACTTACAACATAAGAGACGACTTTCTTCCTCAAGTGTTTTGAGAATTAAATGTGATAATATCACTACAATATTATTTTGAAAACTGTCCTCCCTGTTTATATTCTTACCTTTCTAAAATCTAATTTATGAAAGGTAGCAGAGATGAGATAAATGACAAAAGGTGATTCAGAAATAAATGACAAAATGTGATTCTGACCTGATACATACCTATATATGTCTACAAAATATACCTATATATCAGGTTAGATTCACATTTTGTCATGAATCTGCACACATTATGGGGCAAAATAAAATACCGGGCCCTATTCCAGACTGTGGTGTCCTTTGTTCATCCTGCTTCTATCATAATAGTGTTTTCCTGCTGGGCAATGTTCCAGTTACCTTTTGCTGCATAATAAGCTTCTCCAAGATTTAGTGGCTTAAAACGACAATTTATCTTGTTTGTGAGTTAGCGATTTTGGTAGAGCTTAGCTGGGTGACCATCCTGCTGTTCATGGCATATTCAACTGTGTGCCAGTCTGGAGGTTACAAAATAGCTTCACTCGTGTATCTGGAGCCCTAGATGGGCTAGCAGAAAAGCTGTGCTCAGTGCAGCCTCTCTCTGTTTGCCTGTCCTTATAGTCTCAGGCTTTCTCCATGTCATCTCCTCAGGAAATTTAAGGGATGTTCTATGTCCTTTAAGGGATCTTAAAAATCCAGCAAAAGCTGCCAGTCTTTTAAGAGATTAACCCAGAAGTGTCATAGCCTCACTCCTAATGCACTCTATTGGTCAAAGAAGTTCTAAGCCAGCCCAAATTCAAGGTGAGGGCAAAGAGACACTATCTCGTGATGACTGACGAGAATTTGCCACCTTCTTTTTTGTAAGAGTACTCCAATATCATTCTTGCTATGTACCTGACACACTTGTTCCTGCCTTTAGGATTTTTGCCCCTAGATCTTTCCATGGCTGACTCCTTCACATCTCAGCTCAGTTATCACCTTCTCATTATATAAAAGCTTTGCTTATTGCCTTATCTAAAGGTGCTTCCTCCTACCATCACTATGTACTCCGTCACCTGTTTTACTTTCTTCTGATATTACCTTATTCAAGATCTGCCTTCCACTGCAATGCCAACTTCACAAGCACAGAAAGTTTCTGTCAAATCTGGTTGTAGAACCCAAAATGATGCTTGACACATAGAATTTGCACAATAAATAATTTCTGAAAGACTAAGTTAATTACAAATATATGGTTCATTCATAAATGTATGAAGAAAAATTATAGCTACTATAACACAAGTTTTGATATTATCTGCCCTTACATTTCCTCTAAATCTGTACTCTTTTAATTAGAGATAAAGGTGAAATTATTTAATTATCAGATGAAAAGATGGTGTTTTTACAGTTACATAATGGTACATTTTTCTTTATCACAATTTTGAGATGAATCCATTTGAATAGCACTTTTACCCAGAATTACTTCTTGTATGGTGAAACAGGGACATCTTTGGAAAAATTATACAGATTTTTACTGTCTTTCTAGAAATAACATTATAGTTTTCAAAGTAACAACATTAACTTACAGCTATTGGTTTTCAAATTTCTTGTGTCAATGAAAACTTATATTCAGCAAAGAAACTATGTCCTTTAGTACAGTAAATAGTTCTTTAAAAACAGTAATAATTAAATGAAAGAGATTGGAAACATGGCTTCATGTGTTTTTCAATATAAACAAGCATTTGATGTTTTCTTAAAAAATAAGCTTAAGGTTTATAGAACCCAAAATGTTTGGAAGATTTAGCCCAACATGCATCTGATTTCACCTTTCCCATAGCATATCCAACATAGTCAAGATTTTCTAAACAACCAAGTAACAATTTTGAGAGTAAATTTATGAAGAGAAATATGTTTTCAAGTTTAAGATCAAACACTGGTAAACACATAGATAAATTGTTTTTTACTTTGTGACATATTCAAAGTCATGGCAAAAGAGTAACCTTTATAAGTTTGTTAAATACAGGTATTCAGGATTTTTTTTTTCTTCTTTTTATGGCCCTCTCATGACTCTTTTTGCCCTTTTACTCCATTTTAAGTGCTCATAATACTCTGCCTTGTGAATGGGACTCTGACTTGCACATGGTTGAGATTCACTCCATATCAATTCAATTGAATAACTATAAAAGTACCAGATCTTTCTTGCTCACATTGTTTTCTTTCATAGGTTTACGTCGGGTTATTCAAATGAGATACTGAATCGGCTTGGAGTCATGGGCACATTCACATTAATATACATCGAATTTTGTGAATTTCCTTTGACTTACTTTTCTCTTGTCTTTATTCTACTCTTCCTGTATGTGTTTTTTCTTTTCACTTCCCTTATAACTTTACTTCCTTGATTAATTTATCTTGATGTTTAACTTTATATTTAATGTTAAATTCTTCTTTTTGGTGAGTCTGTAAGACAGACTTGAATTATGACATAAAACATTCCAAAAAGGAGATGAGCTCATTAATGTGCATTCAAGAATATCCTAGGCATATAATTAGGCAACAGCTTATTTTCGGTTTAATGAGAAAAACAACCTGGTGCTTGGTTTTAAGTGAAATAAAATTTGCAGGATGACATCCCCATAAATGCTGTACTAGTTGGCTGAGGAAAATATAGCATGTGCGAAACATTTCTCCTTTTAAATTTCAATTGGCAAAATGTTTTTGTAATTAGAAACAAGTAAATGCACTCTCTATTCTTCCCTCATTTATTTGCCTGAACTTTAATTATTGAAACTAAGAATGGTCATTTCTAGTGAAATCATAAGGTCTAAAGGATCACTGCAATGGTGCAGTATTCTTACATTCTGGGAAAGGGGAAAGAAAACTAATATTTTTGAGCACATACTATAAGCCATCCGTGAGCTAGAAAATTTCTAATACTGTAATAATATTTTTTGTTTTTTATAATACCATTGTAATTGGTAGTTCATATTTCATATAAAGAGATATCAAGTAACTTGCCTAAACCCTAGAAGAAACAAATGGTCAAGGGAAGATTTAAGCTTCAGTCTCCCTAGTTCCCAAATCGGGCATTTTCCCATGAAACAAGTTATCTCCTATATTTTTTAAACAATGAAGTTTTTTATTATTATGCCTGATTACTTACACAATAATCTCTCAGAACAAGCAATGACAAATATTCAGATGAATTCTGCTAAAAGAAAATGAATGACAGATTATTATAATGCAGATATGACAATATTCTTGAAAGTTAATTATGTAATGTTCAAAAATTAAGGCCAAATTTATAATGGTACTGAAAAACATCAGAAATGCTAGTAAATTGCAGAGGAAAAATCAGTGTATATGTAATAGCATTTATCAACAAACATTCTTGTCTAAACTGAATGAAATTATTTTCTTAATACAGAAAACTGACATACCTCATGCCTAAGTAGCGTGTGCTAAATCGAGAATTTAAACAAGATAATTTAAGCAAAGGGCAGGATTCTGCAGTGGATACTGATGTTAGCTCATTTACACAAAATATTTCTCAAGCCAGAGCCAATTCCAAGTGATGGGTCAGCCTGGTATTGAACAGGCTTTCTGGTTCTTGAGTTAACTGATATAATGTAATTAATTTCTGGAAGCCAAGATTATTTCCAAGACTGAACAAAGAATCTTGGTTTCTTGCAAACTAATTTTAAAACAGGATTGTAACTTTCTCAGTGGACTAAGGATTGTGAACTTTGTTTCCATGCTAGCTTTGTAACTGCCTTTACATATAAACCTAAATACTCACATCTCCCCTGTATCTCAGTATCATTGTCTCTAAAATGAGCATATTTCTCTAAGGAATGTCTTTTTAATCTTTAAAACTGCTGAACTAGAAATTCTGAGGGACAATTTGAGATAAGTGGTTGATGATAAAATATAGGGAAGGGAATTAGGAGAGAAAGAGAGAAGAATAAGAAGAGGAATAGGAAGAGGAAGGGAGAAAGGTAACACATGAGTTTCAGGAGAGAGTTACCTATGGAAATAGAGATTTCTATATCAAAACAAAGATTTACATGTTGCACTTAAATGTCATCTTTCTATGAACTTAGAACATTTTTCTATTTTTAACAGCTACGATCAGAGTACAAAACAATTGGATAAGATGGCTTAAAATGTATGAAAAACATTTAGCAGAGCAACAGGTAGGTAATACAGAGACCAGTTTTATAAATAACACACAGGATTAATTAATACTCTGCTACTTTTCAATTCAATTTCACAGACAAGTGTAGGAGGACTTTTATTCTTCTTATTCTTGGTCAGTCAGGCTGAACCTTGACAGAGAGAGCCACCTAAAGACAGTTTCAATAAGATGAGTGCAACCTGGGCCTTGAAGGGTATTCTAAAGTAACAATGGCATGAAATGCTTGGGGCATCAGAACCAGAAATTACTTGAACCGAATTTTCAGGTATCCAAGAGGCCAATGTATTATAACATGAGGCTTACAAGAAATGGAAAAAGTGAAACGCATTGCATAACTTTGGATGGACTTCAAGCATGTGATGGATGAATGAAGAAGGGCAGCCAAGGAGCTATTAAGTGATGACTAGAGCCAGAGGCAGAATCTTAGAAGGCCACAAGTGAAAACATTAGCAGATTTTAGAAAGATTAAACAATTTACAATTAAAGGATAACTGGTGATAAGACTTCACTGGTAAATAATGATAAACTGGATATTCAGATTCCAAATGTCTCAAGGAAGAGTGAAGAGAATACAGTACCTGGACATTTTTTATTGCTATTATTACTGATTTGTTTTTAGTGTTGTAATTTTGTAATTCAGAGACATAGTAAGTTATCTTCTACGAATCATTTATCTTGGATGTCTTTTGTGAACTGAGTTAAAATGAACTTCTTAGCATGCAAACACCAGCATCAATATCCATAATCTGGCTGACTCTGACCTCCCTTTCCGATGCTCTGCCTAACTACCACTCCGTCCATTCTCTGCAGCAGTAGCCACTATTCACTGGAAAAGTCCTGCCTTTGCCCACTTCTCTGCCTTTCCTTGCTCATAACATTTCCTTCATTTTCCATATCTTCCTGTTTCTTTCTGTCTAAATCCTATTCACAATGTGAAATCTCTTGGATGAACTTTTCCTTGATTCTTTCAAAGCAAATTGTTTTACCCCCTTTGATGGATTACAAGAGTTTGCCTTCTGGTTACCACATTTCTCATTATAGAAATGATCCCACCGCATTTCCTACTAACTGACTTGTTCAGCAGACAGTTTCTGCCAATGGGCTGTGTCTTACTTAAGGCATGAGTTCTCTTGTTTATCTCCATCCTCAAATGAGTAACATGCATGTCTAAGTTTTACTTTAATTGATGTGGAAGACTTTTGGTTTAGGAGATGACAGTTTAAATTGGATGAACAAGAAGCAATGGTTACTATTATGGCTTTGATTTGCCATGCTGTAATCTCAGCATGTGGCAAAATATTAGGCATGCATAGTAATATCAATGTTCCCAAAGCCTTAAAAGACAGAATGAGAAATATGTATGTGTGTAATTTTAAAATGTTTTCTTAGCCTTTTTCTTGATTTTTTTCCTCTATAAAAATACTTGTTTAAAGCATGAAATGAGCTGAACAATATAGATTGACAGAGTATTATTTCTGTGCCCACCTCTATCCTGACTTTGTGAATTTGGATAAGCTATTAGTATTTTTGTGATTCAGTTTCCTCAACTATCTAATAAAGGTGTTGCTGCCAAGTTGATTTCCAAGTTACAGCTCAGCTTTGTAACTTCATGATTGTATTATATTCCATACTAATGTAAGTAACAACTTAAGATTTATTTTTATTGTTTTGGTTTGTATATCAGATGTGCATTCACATCTAACAAACATCTCTGATTAGAAGAGTCTGGTGAAGAAGAGTAATGATCTGGACACTTGGAGGCTGACAACCAGCTCTCCCCAACCCTCTATGGTCATTGAGAGAACAGGAGTGATTCAGTGGCCTTCAAGGCACTGATCAAAAGAGGCCTTGAGAGTGGTGAACTGGGTGAGGAACAATACTCTGGGCTGCAACTGAGGAAAGTCTAATTGCTCCATGTCTTATTCAGCTCAGGCTGCTATAACAAAATATCTTCAGCTGAGTGGCTTGAAAAACATTTTTTCTCCCTTATTCTGCCGACCAGAGGTCCAAGGTACTGGCAGATTTAATTCCTAGTGAAGGATTTCCTCTTGACTTGGCTGCCTTCTTGCTGTGTCCTCACAAGGTGGAGAGAGAGGGAGAGGGAGAGGGAGAAAAAAGAAGCCGGAGGGAGAGTATGTATGCTCTGGTGTTTCTCTTCTTGTAATGACACTAATCCCATCTTGGGGGGCCAACCCTTAAGACCTCATCTAAACCTAATAACTTCTCAAATGGCCCATCTTCAAATACCATCACAAGGTGGGTTAGGACTTCAACATATGAATTTTGAGGAGACATATACATTCTGTTCACAACATTTTATAATTACTTACTTTGGATGAGTGTGATAGTCTCAGGGCTAGGGGGCTGTAATTAAGATAAGTGAAAACCGAGCTAGTAAAGAAGTTTCCTGGTAGGCCAGGAGCCCAGGGTAGAGGGCTGTGTCTTTCACACACACTGCAGTGGAGATGGCTGTAGCAGGTAGACTCTCCAGAAGGGCCAGCCCTTGATTATACTGGGATTAGTTGCCTGAGGACAGTGACTAGCTAATCAGCAGGCCAAACTGCAGTTCTGACACTTCTCATTTACCTTTCCCACTTTGAGCCAGAAAGAGACAAGAAAGAGGCTCAACTCTCCAAAATGGTTGTACCATCAGTAAGCACAGCAAGAGGAAAATCAACTATTTTTTATCCATATTTTAATCACCTTATTTGATTTTTCTCTGGAGCATCTTTTCTGGTAGCATTTAGAGACAATTAATGATAAAATGTCATAGAGATGATTTTAAGGATGCCTCTAACTCTAATTTCTTGTGTCTTTAAATACTAATTTAAGAGGAGTCAAAAGTATACAGGTGAACTTCTGTTTGCATAATAAATATACTACAGCTATAAAATTTTGTCTTTAAAATTAGGCAGGGTAATGAAGAAGGTGAATTAAAGTAAGGCTGTGTATAAGAGAGAAACTTTGTATACAGTACAATCTGATAGCTGATAGTACTTTACTTTTATTAATTTTTTTTTTTTTGAGACAGAGTCTCACTCCATCACCAGGCACCAGACTGGAGTGCAGTGGCGCAACCTTGGCTCACTGCAAACCTCTGCCTCCTGGGTTCAAGCAATTCTCCTTCCTCAGTCTCCTGAGTAGCTGGGACTACAGGCATGTGCCACCGCACCTAGCTAATTTTTTTTTTTTTTTTTTGTATTTTTAGTAGAGACAGGGTTTTACCACGTTGGCCAGGCTGGTCTAAAACTCCTAACCTCAAGTTATCCACCCACCTCAGCCTCCCAAAGTATTGGAATTACAGGTGTAAGGCACTGCGTCAGCCTGACTAATAAAATACTTATTTTTTTTTTAAAGTCTGATTTATGTCTTAGGAACATAAAGAAATTCACTTTGGAGTGAATAATGTGCTTTGTCTATGGTGTGTATGCTTCTTAAACAAAAAAATTGAACAGATTTCTAGGAGATTAAAGACTTAAGAAAAAGCTGCTTTTCCCCATTACGATACAATGTTATTGTATTTTTATTCTTGGTCCCATGTTTGACTTGATTTGTGATTTACCATTTGTTAAAGACTTTAGATATCCTGTCTGGACACCCAGAAGTTGTTTCTGTTTTCCAGAGTCAGCATATGAAATGTTATTTATAGCCCACATTTTGAGTTTTAAATATTACCCAGTGGTTTTAGTTCTACAAAGGTCAAATTTCAACCCAACTCATTGGACTTCCAGGCATGGAAACCTAGCAAGCTCTGTTTGTTTCTTTCTTCTGAAATAGTTGTCTCTGCAGACAGAGGTTTGGCATCTGTCTGCCCCCTTACATATAATATATTACTATGGAACCCCTGGAAACCTGAAATGCCTCCTTGATGGAAAACATGAGGCAGATGAGAACCTCTGGATGTCTACATTTGGATGTTTAATATTTCTGTATTCATGAAGTTAGAAGTGAAAAACTGAAATCAGATATTTTAGAAAGAACACAATGTACTTAAGTGACTAGTGAATTCATTTTGAAACTTCAGCTAATATTGAAACCTGCTCTATGGTGTGTTTTAAAATGTTTCTGAATGATCAGATTTTTTTTCTGATCTTCCAAAGTCTGTTCTTTATATGACAGTCCTATATTTTTGCCACATTAGGTTAAAGCCCAATTGATTATTGCTATCTCAGCTCTCTATCGGCAAAATGCTAGATATAAAACTCCCTGAGTGCAGATTGTGGTTGTGTACCCACTTCAGTGTGCAATATATTCAGTATATTGTATAGCATGGTTTGGTGACCTGAGAGTAAGCTCTGACAAAGTTGATCACATCCATGATTGAAAATAGTAAAAAAAAGTATTTCTAAGGTTATATTCAATTTTTTAAAGGCATAATACTATTTTTATTTTATGACTTTATTAAGTTTTGCTAGTTTAAATTTTATATTCAGAATTCTTTACTTGAGAAAATAATTCCAAATTCCTATATATCTTATTTTAGGGAAAAGAAAACAATGCACAGATATATAATTATATGTTTTTCTGTTTCCTTCCTCTCCCATAAAATTTTTACTCAAGGGTACTTGAAATATTAAAATATATATCTTTCTGATTGATTTATGATTATTACTAATATTGTCACAATAAGAGTTAGGGTGGCTACTAAAATAACTTAGGAGAAAAACGAGTTTTAATTTTTATGAATGAAAACTTAAATATTGCATATAACTGGGCGTAGTGGTGTGTGTCTGTGGTCCCAACTACCCGAGAGACTCAGGAAGATATCTTGCGCCTATAAGTTTGAGGCCACACTGGGCAATATAGCAAGACTCTCTTTTAAAAAAAGGGTGCTTATAATGTGATATATATATATATATTCAGAATATTTGAGAAACGAATTCAAAATTCCTATAAGTCTTATTTTAGAGAAAAGAAAACAATGCACAGATATATAATTTCACATTTTCCTGCTTTCTTCCTCTCCAGTAAAATTTTTATTTATTCAGTGTATTTATACATTAAATGATACATTTTCATTTCTAGTATGTATTTATGCACACACACTATTTTGCAAAATTTTAAACTCCTATTATTTGTATTTCATGCCATATCTTAATTTTATTATAATTTTCTCTTTTGTCGATTATACTACTTGTGTGAAAAATCATAAACTATTTTTGTTCGAATTCTGTGTTCTCAAATTTATGTATGTTCAACTATTTTTTATTTAGTTATTTTTATATACTCCTTACTTTCCTTATATTTTTGTTCTATATTTTATCTAGGTTCTTTCATTTATATTAGTAACTTTTATGGCTATAAATTTGATTCTGAGAAACACTTTCGGCATTCTCATTTTTATAAAGTTTGTTTTAAAAAAATTATTTTCTAAATATGATTGCAGCATCACTTCTATTTCCTCCAAAACCTTTTAGGTAAAATGTTCTTATTTTTAAAATTTTAATTTCCGTATAGTCCTTTATACTGAAATTTACTTTTTACCTACTTGTCCTGTGTACTACTGCATTACATCTACTGATATTTCTCGTATTTAAATATTTTTGTCAATTTTATTGCTATGTCATCTATAAAAGTTGATCACTGTTGTAGGCAAATTTATAAATTTTATTTAAAAAATTTATTCCTTGCTTATTTCCCCAGACTCCTACTTTACTACCTATTCCTCTTGAGATTCCTATTGTATTTTATCATGTATTTTCTTTGTACATGCTTTCACAACCTGTGTGTGTGTGTGTACCCAAGCTAACAGTCCTTTTTTTTCCTTCTTCTTCTTCTTAAAAAGTAAAAATAAAAAACAAGATACATGTGTAGAACGTACAGGTTTGTTACATAGGTGTATGTGTGTCATGGTGGTTTGCTGCACCTGTTGTCCTGTCCTCTAAGTTCCCTCCCCTGAACCCCTACCCGTCAACAGACCCTGATGTGTGTTGTTCCCCTCTCTGTGTCCATGTGTTCTCATTGTTCAATTCGCACTTATGAGCGAGAACATGCAGTGTTTGGTTTTCTGTTCCTGTGTTAGTTTGCTGAGGATGATGGCTTCCAGCGTCATCCATGTCCCTGCAAATGACATGATCTCATTCCTTTTTATGGCAGCATAGCATTCATGGTGTATATGTACCACATTTTCTTTATTCTGTCTATTACTGATGAGCATTTGGGTTGGTTCTATGTCTTTGCTATTGTAAATAGTGCTGCAGTAAACATATATGTGCATGTGTCTTTATAGTAAAATGATTTATATTCCTTTGAGTGTATACTCAATAATGGGATTGCTGGGTCAAATAATATTTCTGGTTCTAGATCCTTGAGGAATCTCCATACTGTCTTTCAGAATGGTTGAACTAATTTACACTCCTACCAACAGTGTAAAAGTGTTCCTATTCCTCCACAGCCTTGCCAGCATCTATTGTTTCCTGACTTTTTTAAAAATTATACTTTAATTCTGAGGTACAGATGCAGATCTTGCAGGATTGTTAAATAGGTATACCAGGCCATGGTGGTTTTCTGACTCCATCCCCCCATCACCTACCTTAGGTATTTCTCCTAATGTTATCCCTCCTCAATTTCCCCGCCCACTTCTATCCCTCCCCTAGCCCCCCAACCCCTAACAGATCCCAGTGTGTAATGTTCCCCTCCCTGTGTCCATATGTTCTCATTGTTCAACAACCACTTATGAGTGAGAACATGTGGTGTTTGGTGTTCTGTTCTTGTGTCAGTTTCCTGAGAATGATAGTTTCAAGATTCATCCATGTCCCTGCAAAGGACAGGAACTCATCCTTTTTTATAGCTGCATAGTTTTCCATGGTGTATATATGCCACATATTCTTTATCCAGTTTATTCTTGATGGGCAGTTAGGTTGGTTCCAAGTCTTTGTTATTGTGAACAGTGCCACAATGAACATACATGTGCATGTGTCTTTATAACAGAATGATTTGTAATCCTTTGGGTATATACCCAGTAATAGAATTGCTGGGTCAAATGGTGTTTCTATTTCTAGATACTTGAGGAATTGCCACATGGTCTTTCACAATGGTTTCACTAATTTACACTCCCACCAAGAGTGTATAAGTGTTTGCTTCTCCACATCCTCTCCAGCATCTGTTGTCTCCTGATTTTATAATGATCACCATTCTAACTGACATGAGATGGTATCTCAATGTGGTTTTGATTTGCATTTCTTTAATGACCAGTGATGATGAGCATTTTTTTCATGTTTGTTGGCCGCATAAATGTCTTCTTTTGAAAAGTGCCTGTTCATATCCTTCGCCCACTTTTTTGATGGGATTGTTTGTTTCTTTCTTATAAATCTATTTCAGTTCTTTGTAGATTCTGGATATTAGCTTGTTGTCAGATGGGTAGCTTGCAAAATTTTTTTCCCATTCTGTAGGTTGCTGTTTCATGCTAACGATTATTTCTTTTGCTGTACAGAAGCTCCTGAGTTTAATTAGGTCCCATTTGTCTATTTTGGCTCTTGTTGCTATTCCTTTTGATGTTTTAGTCATGAAGTCCTTGCATGTGCCTACCTCCTGAATGGTATTGCCTAGGTTTTATTCTAGGGTTTTCATGGTATTAGGTCTTATGTTTACATCTTTAATCCATCTTGAGTTAATTTTTGTATAAGGTGTGAGGATATGGTCCAGTTTCGGCTTTCTGCACATGGGTAGCCAGTCTTCCCAACATCATTTATTATTGCTTGTTTTTCCCCATTGCATGTTTTTGTTAGGTTTGTTGAAGGTCAGATGGTTGTAGATGTGTGACATTACTTCTAATGACCTACAAAGAGATTTAGACTTCCACACAATAATAGTGGGAGACTTTAACACTCCACTGTCAATATTAGACAGATCAACAAGACAGAAAATTAACAAGGATATCCAGGACTTGAACTCAGATCTGTACCAAGAGGACCTAATAGACATCCTCAGAACTCTTCATCCCAAATCCACAGAATATACATTCTTCTCAGCACCACAGTGCACTTACTCTAAAATTGACCACATAATTGGAAGTAAATCACGCCTCAGCAGATGCAAAAGAATGGAAATCATAACAACCAGTGTCTCAGACCACAGTGCAATCAAATTAGAGCTCAGGATTAAGAAACTCACTCAAAATCATACAACTACATGGAAACTGAACAACATGCTCTTGAATGACTACTGGATAAATAATGAAATGAAGGCTAAAATTAAAGATGTTCTTCAGAACCAATGAGAACAAATACACAATGTACCAGAATCTCTGGGAAACATTTAAAGCAGTGTCTAAATGGAAATTTACAGCAATAAATACCCACATGAGAAGCAAGGAAAGATCTAAAATCAACACCTTATTTTCACAATTAAAAGAACTTGAGGAACAAGATCAAACAAATTCAAAAGCTAGCAGAAGACAAGAAATAACTAAGATCAGAGCAGAAGTTGAAAGAGATAAAGACAGACACACACACACACACACACACACACACACACACACACACACACACAAACTTCAAAAAATCAGTAAATCCAGGAGTTGCTTTTTGAAAAGATCAACAAAATAGAGCACTAGCCAGATTAATAAAAAAAGAAAAGAGAGAAGAGTCAAATAGATGCAATAAAAAATGATAAAGGGGCTATTACCACGAATTCCACAGAAATAAAAACTACCATCAGAAATTACTACAAACAACTTTATGCACATAAACCAGTAAATGTAGAAGAAATGGATAAATTCCTGGACACTTACACCCTCCCAAGGCTAAACTAGAAATAAGCTGAATCCCTGAATAGACCAACAACAAGGTCTGAAGTGGAGGCAGCAATTAATAGCTTACCAACCAAACTGTCCAGGTCCAGACGGGCTCACAGCCAAATTCTACCAGATTGTACAAAGGGGAGCTGGTACAATTTCTTCTAAAATGATTCCAAACAATACAAAAAGAGGGAATCCTCCCTAACTTATTTTATGAGACCAACATCATCCTGATACCAAAACCTGGCAGAGACATAACTGAAAAAGAAAATTTCAGGCCAATATATCCATGATGAAAATCAATGCAAAAATCTTCAGTAAAATACTAGCAAAATAAATGCAACAGCACATGAAAAAGCTTATCCATCATGATCAAGTGGACTTCATCCACAGATGCAAGGCTGTTTCAACAAACGCAATCCATCACATAAACAGAGCCAAAGACAAAAAACACATGATTATATCAGTAGATGCAGAAAAGGCCTTTGACAAAATTAATCAGCTCTTTATGCTAAAAACTCTCAATAAACTAGGTATCAATGAAATACATCTCAAAATAATAAAAAAAATTTATGACAAACCCACAGCAACATCATCCTGAATGGGCAAAAACTGGAATCATTCACTTTGGAAACTGGCACTAGACAAGAGTGCCATCTCTTATCATACCTATTCAATATAGTATTGGAAGTTCTAGCCAGAGCAATCAGGCAAGAAAAAGAAATAAAGGATATTAATTAGGAAAAGAGGCAGTCAAATTGTCTGTATTTGCAGACAACATGATTGTATATTTAGATGATCCCATTGTCTTAGCCCAAAATCTCCTTAAGATAAGTAACTTCAGCAAAGTCTCAGGATACAAAATTAATGTGCACAAATCACAAGCATTCCTATACACTAATAACAGACAGAGAGCCAAATCATGAACAAACTGCCATTCACAATTGCTACAAAGAGAATAAAATACTTAGAAATACAACTAACAAAGGATGTGAAGGACCTCTTCAAGGAGAATGACAAACCACTGTTGCCTGACATTTTAATAATCGTCATTCTGACTGGTGTGAGATGGTATCTCATTTTGGTTTTAATTTACATTTCTCTGATGAATAATGATGTTGAACTTTTTTCATGTGTTTGTTGGCTGTATAAATGTCTTCTTTTGAGAAATGTCTATTCATATAATTTGCCTACTTTTGGCTGGAGTTTTTTTTTTCTTATAAATTTGTTTAAGTTCCTTGTAAATTCTAGATATTAGACCTATGTCAGATGGGTAGATTGCAAAAATGAAATTAGGAATTTAAAAAACTGATTTAATTAATACAATACCCCGGGCAAGAGAGTGGGTGAAACAAGTATAGAGAACATATTTTCTTTTTTATTGCAAACAAATTATACCCAAATTTCAAAACGCACAGAGGGCAGAGGAAGGACTACTGTTTGCGATATGAAACTACAAATAAAATATTAAAAATGTTAAAAGTTTGTTTTGCAATAACTTTTGGCTATTTTTTTATTATAAAATTTGCCAATTATAAAACAACATTTATTGGAACTGTTGGTGAAAAGAGAACATGTTTCAGTTAAATGTTCATCAGTGAAAAAGAGCTCAAATGAATGTGAACTGGATAAGCTCACATAAATAAAAAAGCAGGGCACTCATTGACATAGTTTGTCCTATAAAGGAAAGCATAAACAAAATTATATACATTATGGTATAATAATTGAAAATTGGAATTATTCTTTTCATTTTCATAAACATGCTCAACTTACTAGCTCAAAATTAAACCACATGTGATTTTCTATTCCTTCACTTCATCTTCCCCACTCCAACCCTTCCCCACTGACCCTACAAATGCAGGTCAGTGATTCAGTGCTTCCATTTATCGCATCTTCCATCCTGGCTGTGCATTTGCGGTACATAGGAAGCTTTGAAAACATTTTGAAGCTGGCTTCCTTACCTACTTTAATTAACTAAATATATATATAGTGATTTAGCAGAGCTGTTCTGGGAGCCCACAATGGTATTAAAAAGCAAATCTTCCTATGAGGCTATAATGTATTGGCACTGACCTACTGAGAATTACTAACATTTAGGAAATCAGGAAATCAAATTCCTCCTAGAAGAGGAAAAAATAATGATCATATTATGTGATTTTATAATTACTCTTTTTAGCATCTGGATATTACTACTATTATACTACCAGTACTATGATATTAAAACTTATTTTATACTTAAGGTTAGAGACCATGAGAGAATACTAAGTTAGATTACAGTATTTTCTGCTTTTATTTTTCTTCAAGGAGCTTATATTTTTCAGGAGATAAATGTGATATAAAACCCTTTTATGCTGTATATATTATATATGTATTAAAGTAGCTTGCATAAAGTGGCAATGTAATATAGACATTAACCCAGCTTAAAGTGGTAGAAGTGAGGTCAAATGAATGCTACAGGAATGAAAGGGGGTGTTTGAATTAAACTATATTTATAATTTTCTAAGCATATGATGAAGAAGCTGGGAAGAGGGTGAGGACCAGTATTCCTAATGGGAGAGAGGAACACAAGCGTTTTACCCATTTTATTGAGGAGGAAATGGAGGCTTAGAATAATTTAATGGCATACCAAACACTCTTATTTGGTGTCAGAGTTAAGACAACAACTCCCCTCTTTTTAAATCATGTTTGATTCAGTGGCCTTTTCAATAAACGGTGCCACCAAAGTACTGGAAACCTTCCAGGTGTCAAAACTCTTTTCCCATCTTACCAACATTTCTAGCCTTCTAAAAATATATATATTTTAGAAAACACAGTAAAAATAGGTGGCATTTCACTGGAATATATTGATCTTGTTAAGATGATCAATTTAAAAAGTAAATTAATGATTAATACTATTGCTATTTCTATAAAATAGAAGGTTATGTAGGAAAGTAACTTGCAATTGGGAAGCCACAGCTTATTTTATGTTGCTTAAGATCACACTTACACCAGAGTACCTATACTTAAAATCTTCATATAGACAAATAGCTTTTAAAATGAGCTTTCCTGCATAAACATTTTTCTATTTATAAATAAATGTTTGAAATATTATTTGATCTCATGTACAAACTTTAGGAGAAATTGGCCCACAACTGATTTTAGTGCCAGATTCTATAACACATTTATTTATAACTAATATTTTGAATTTATTTTTTGACTTTGAGAAATGTGCCCAGTGTTTTATTATTCTTTGAAAAAATAAAGTTATTCACTTACTTTAAATAATAAAGAGAATTATGAAATTATGACTCTTCCATAACTAGCTGTAAAATATTTAAGATATCTACATTCTCAGGATGGATGGATACATTGTGAAGAATGATTTGAAGCTATATTTTGATGGCATTTTGGTTTAAAGCTCAGATTCATCACTCTCTATGTGAACCTGAATGAACATTTAAAAATTTCATGCCTGTTTTCTTCACCCTTAAATAATAATTATATGTGGTTATTTTGAGGATTTAAATCTATGGCCAGCACATATTAAACATTTAAGAAAGATCAGCCATAGAAAGCCATATTTCTCTTTTATTTTCTGAGCCTCTAGAGAAAGGTTCTGGCATTGGTTTCTATGATAACTTGTGGCTTATGAAAGGAAGAGACACAGCAACAACTTTCTCTGTGATCCACCAAATTGATATCAATAATCAACTGGCAACTATTTCTGGTTTACATTATGGAAATACTACTAATACACTGTATTTTGAAGGTCTGCCTGCTCTGGGCATAATGTTACGGCTAAAATTGTAGTTTATTGTCAAGTTCGAAGACGATCCAGCCTGAGCCACGGTGCAAGAATATGTCTCAAAAAAAAATAATAATAATCAGCACAATCAAGATAATTAACATATCCATCATCCCACATAGTATCCATTTTCTTTACTTCTTTTTAGCTTCTTTTTTTGTGGTGAAGACACTTAAGATCTATCCTCTTAACAAATTTCAAATATACAATATTGTTAACTATAGTCACAGTGTTGTACATCAGCTCTTCAGAACTTATTCATACTGAATATCCACAAGTCTCTACCATTTGACCAGCATCTCTTCATTTCCTCCTCCCTCCAGCCCCTGGCAGAAACCAGCAGAACTCCTTTGATTCTATGAGTTTGATTATTTTAGAGTCCATATATGACTGAGATCATTTAGTACAGATATTTGCCTTTCTGTCTGGCTTATTTCACTTAGCATAATGTCTGCAAACTTCATCCCATGTTGATTAAATGCCAGGATTTTCTTCTTCATTAAGGTTTAATGATAAAAAATACATTCTGTCTATAAAAACAAGCACTCAGGGATGGTATTCATGGTGGAGGTAAGACGTGAAGTGAAAGAGTGAATTGACTATCTGCTGTTTTTTTCTAGAGTTGATCTCAGATATAAAGATTCAGAGCTTTCATCAAAGTAGTAGTTTACATTTTGATTGTAAAACTATGCAAAATAAAATCAGTTACATTGATTGTCATTTTCTACAAATTAAGATAAGGGCATTTCTGGTTTTCTGTATTCCATTTATGATCTATTAAAGACATTAAAAACACAATCTTAGATTTTACTTGTGGATTATACCATTTGCACAATTCTTTATTTATTTTTTTATTTTATCCCTCACCTCGTCCCAACCTTATCCCTGAGACCCCCAAAGTCCATTATATCATTCTTGTACCTTTGCATCCTCATAGCTTAGATCCCGCTCATGGTTGTCTGTTCATAAGTTACTTCAGTTAGAATAATGGTCTCCAACTCTGTTCAGGTTGCTGTGAATGCCATTATTTCATCGCTTATTATGGTTAAGTAGTATTTAATAGAAAAAAATATATATATATACATATATATTTTCTATATATAATAGAAATATATATACACACATATATATTTTCTATTTCAAATTTCAAATATACAGTATTGTTAACTATAGTCACAATGTTGTACATATATATATACATGTATACTACATTTTCTTTATTCATTCATTTGTTGATGGGGATTTAGGCTGGTTCCATATGCTTGCAATTGCTAATTGTGCTGCTGTAAACATGTGTGCGAGTCTTTTTCATATAAAGATTTTTTTTCCCCTCTGGGTAGATAACCAGTAATGGGATTGCTGGATCAAACAGTAATTCTACTTTTAGTTCTTCAAAGAATCTTCGTATCCTTTTTCATAGCAGTTATCCTAGTTAACATTCCCACTAGCAGTGTAAAAGTGTTGCCTTTTCACCACATCCCTGCAAACATCTGTTATTTTTTTATTTTTTAATTATGGCCATTCTTGCAGGAGTATGGTGGTATCTCATTGTGATTTTAATTTGCATTTCCCTGATAATTAGTGGTGCTGGGCATTTTTTATATGTTTTTAGCCATTTGTATATCTTCTTTTGAGAATTGTCTATGTCTTTTTTTCCACTTTCGATGGGATTATGTTTTTTTCTTGCTGATTTGTTTGAGTTCCTTGTAGAGTCTGGATATTAGTCCTTTGTTGGATGCATAGTTTGTAAACACTTTCTCCTACTCTGTGGGTTGTGTGTTTAATCTGCTGATTATTTAATTTGTTGTGCAGAAGCTTTTTAGTTTAATTAGGTAAATTAGGTATTATCTATTTATCTTTGTTTTTGTTACATAAACCCTTTGCCCAAGCCAGTGTCTAGAAGGGTTTTTCTGACATTATCTTCCAGAATATTTATGGTTTTAGCTCTTAGATTTAAGTCTTTGATCCATTTTGAGTTGATTTTTGTATAAGATGAGAAATGAGGATCCAGCTTCATTATTCTACATGTGGCTTTCCAACTATGCCAGTACCATTTGTTGAATAGGGTCTGTGAACCTATTCAACAAATAGTACTGACAAAACAGTACAGACAAAACAAAGTGGAGAAAGGATACCCTGTTCAACAAATGGTACTGGCATAATTGGCAAGCCCGACAAATACTTGGCTTTATTTCTGGGTTCTCTATTCGGTTTTGTTGTTCTATGATTGATTTTTTTGTTCTATGATTGATTTTGTTGTTCTATGCCTATTTTTATATTGATACCATACTGTTTTTGTAACTCTAGCCTTATAGTATAGTTTGGAGTCAGATAATGTGATGCCTGCAAATTTGTTCTTTTTGCTTTGGCTATGCAGGATCTTTTTTTTTTTTTTTGATTCCATACGAATTTTAGGATTTTTATTTTATTTCTATTTTTGTAGCTCTGTGAAAAATGATGATATTTATTTTGATGGGGATTGCATTGAATTTATAGATAGCTTTTGGCAGTATGGCCATTTTCACAATATTGATTCTACCCCATCCATAAGCAGAGAATGTGTTTCCATTTGTTTGTGTCATCAATGATTTCTTTCAGCTATGTTTTGTAGTTTCCTTATAGATATCTTTTATCCCCTTGGTTAGGTATATTCTTGTTTGTTTTCTTTGTTTGTTTGTTTTTGCAGCTGTTATAAAAGGGGTTGAGTTCTTGATTTGATTCTCAGCTTGGTTGCTGCTGGCATACAGCAATGCTAATGATTTGTATACATTGATTTTGTATCCTAAAACTTTACCAAATTCATTTAATAAGTTTAGGATCTTTTTTGGATGAGTATTTAGGGCTTTCTAGGTATACTATCATATCATTGGAGAACAGTGACACCAATTCTTTGGTCTGATATTTAAATGTCAGTTCAGTCCCTAGTAATGGAATCCTTGGCAGATGTAAGTAAGTCCTTAATTATTTTTATACAAATTACTTTTATTTTCCGTAGCAATGCTACTTAATAAAAAAATTGATAATGAATTAATTTTCTTGGTAAAACTCCCTGTTCATTATGTAGATATGTATCTGTTATAATCTTATTTTCATACTCACTTATTAAAGATTTAAAATTTTAGAACACTTGCTTTATTATTTCTCTGGCCATATGTGTTTATTAAGTGATGACATATTGTTATGTCATCACTTAAAAATAAACACCTATGTGTTTTCAATAATAATAATTGTTTAAAAGCATTATTTGTTTTTTATTCAGTCATGTGTCAGAATTTTTTATATTCTGGTCAACAATTAACATAAGATGTGCCAATGATGTGAGGATAGGTTAAGTAGTCAGATATTTTTAAGGCAAATTCCAACATCAGATATGCCAAATTGTGAAAAAATGCACATTTTTAAAATGTAGGAAATATTGTAAGTTTTTGTTTGAAGACTCTCCTATTTCAACTCTTCCAAGTCTGGTAATTCAAGTCATTGACATAAAAATGCCTCAAGATTTTTGCTAACTCTGAAAATCTATACTATATGTTAAAAAGTATCCTCTGTTTCTATCTCAGTCTGTCAAATGAGAAACATGAAAATCCTTTCCACAATACCTTTAAAACCCTGTCTCCTTATTGGTAAGTAATACACATAATATCTGATGCTCACTCTTCTGCCCCCAACTCCAAGGATTTGGTACACCTTCAGGGAAGCATATTTTTAATGTTTTTAATAACTAATTTTTGCACATTTTATAATGAATGTTATATTACTCTGAATGTTGTGCTACCTTGAATATTACCTTAGCATCAAAGTTTTGTGAAGGTACAAGCTCTGTGTTAACAGCTGTCTTGCCAATGCCTAATGGTGTTCTGACAACAAGTATGTGCTTAATAAGTATTTATTGAATGAACAAATGAAAAAGCAGCAGTTCTCTTTTATGACTCACACAAATATTATTTTTTTAAATATGAGCATAAAAGGAGTATTAGAGCAGAAACAAATGAAAAGACATGTAATTTGTAACTTAAACCCAGTGATTTGTTTTGTGACAGTCTGATACTGCCATTGTTATATTTTTTCTCTTCCAAATGCTGATGTTGTTTAATGTTTGATAGCATTTACATTTTCCATATGCACCATAAATATTTTCTACTAATTTTTCCCTTTGAAAATTAGTGGAATCTCATCAGCAAATACAATTTCTGAGTGTTCATGGTGTTTATGCCTGATTCCAGGAAGAATGCAAATTAGAATGAGGTTTCTACAAGTTTCTCTCTCTTCAAAAAAATATAAAGTGGTACCACAGCTTGAATTAGGAGCAAATTTATTTTCCTCTAAAAGGATAACAGTATACAAGTCATAACAGTGCTTCTCTGTGGAAAAGAGAGTGAATCTCCTTCCTCTCCAAGAAGGATTTTGATGCTGGGGGTTAAAAAGGGAGTCTTAGTTACTCCAAATGCCTGCAAATCTACAGTAATCTGGGTCCTTGGACATGGGATAATTCGTTCTTCTGTCAACACCTACTGCTTTCAGACACTATACTAAGCAGAAGATTTAGCCATAGACCCTTCCAATAAGGAGTTCTAAAATGTTTCTAACAACCATAATACCTAGTGGAAAGTGATATCACAAAAGACGTAGAAACAAAATGTTATGGGAGCTCCCTGAAGGAAGAAAGGGCTTTTGGTTGTGTGATAATGGATATTGGTATCATGATGCTGGATTAGATTTATGGGAAAGATGCACAGCTAAAAACAAAGAGGAAGAGAATTTCAGGCTGATGATACAGCATGAGCAAAACAAATTTTCCATTTCGTTGGAATCTATTAAATTAAAAAAAGTGTAAATATTTTAAGTATTGTCAATAATAGGTGCTTTTGATTGAATTCAGTGCCACGTATTAAATTATTATCTCAATTTCAAACTTACTATCTCTACCCTGCTTTGCGATGCTGGAACTGGCTCTCTATTAAATTCTGGCAAAAGGGATTTGAGCTTGAAACTCCAAGCGTGGAAGAGGAAGGGACTTGCTCCTCTCTGTTTGCTTTCTGGCCTCTTGCCATTTCTGTGAGCAGCATGGCTTGTCTGCATGTGGCAATTCCCTCTAAGGCAGTATCAGAACCCTGTTTGCTGTTTGTTCAGCACCTGTAGAATTGGTCTTATCCTTCCTCCTTAGGGACACCAACTAGTCGGTGTCCAGTCCTTAGGGTTCTGGGTCACCTCCAGCCCCAGGGTACTACCTACTTCTTAGAGTTGCTGCCTTCATGATCTTTTAGTGCTCATTTCTTTTATCTTCTTAGTTACTTAGTTAATAACTTCATACTCAGTTAACAAATCTTTATTTAAATTCTCTCTGCTTAATAATTGATATGAGTTCTATCTCCTGACTAAATCCTAACAATGAATGAATTTTATAGAAACTACAATATTGGTGACAATTTCCACATCACAAAATGCTATTGGAATTATCACTAGGAAGTTCTTATTTATTTATTTCTATATTTATGAAAAAAAGGCTTTAAAAACCTGTATCAAGGAAATGATAACAGAGGTTCTTATAATGGCTTACTACTTATTAAAATGTATATGGTACATATGATTACTTTTTGTTATCTCTCTTCTGGGGTTAAACAATTGCTAGATTTCCAAATGAGAATGTTGTTAAATAACAGCACAGTCCACTCTAAGTTATCATTTGAAAGAGTTTAAAAATTGATATATGATTTATCTTTCCTCCTCCAAGTTTACCAACATGCATTTTGTATTAATAAAGGGGCTACTTGAACCGTGGTGTTTGTGCATGTAAATGTGCATTCAACTGGCAACCAGGCAAAGGGAGGAAAGCAGTGAATCACTCCTACTTCATAGTCCCCAAACCTGGATGGTGAGCAGATCTAATCACATAAACTGTTCAGGAGAGAAACTGCACATTTGCTTTGGGGTGAGCTTTCTATAGAGTATATTTTTCAAGTAATACACATGGTCATTCTTAATGCATTCTTAATTATATTTTCAATATTTAGGTATATTCTCAGTTATGGTTCATAGATACATTCTTATATTTGGGAATCATAACTAATATCTCCAAGTATGTTTTAAAATATAAACTGGGCATAAATAACTTGACTATTACATTTAAGATTCTGGAGACCCAGAGTGTGAAAAACTAGTAAACAGATGTTACTAAAAATCCTATTTTATCCATTGTTTTGGTAGCTATAGTACATGTAATTTTGGGAAGTTTTGGAAAAAAATACTAAATCAAGCTTATCTTGCTTTGGAAACAAAAATTGAGACTATGCTAATTTTTTTGCAGGGGACTTCATGATTATTTCTGTTTTATTAGGGAAATTTTGAGTAAACTTAAAATTGGTAATGAGCACCATGAAAATGTTCAAACCACATAATTGTTAAAGAATGGGTGTTATTTACTTACAAATAAGCTTGAGTGTAAATCTGTAATATATTCAAATTCAAGTTGAGTAAATAAAAGGGGATTAGCAGCCATCTGACACTTCCGAAGCAACAGCAAAGTCAAAATCTCAAAACCGTCGCATAAGTTTTCCATTCATGCTATAACAAATAACCATAAACTTAGTGGTTGAAAACAACACAAACTTACCATCTTACAGTTCTGTTATTAGACATATGACGCAGGTCTCACTGGGGTAAAATCTAGGTATCTTTAGGTATTGGTAGGACTGTGTTTATTCTGTAGACTCTAGGGAGAATCTGTTCCTTGCCTTTTCAAGCTTTGAGAGGATCCCTCATTTATTGGCTCACAGAGAATCCTTCATTTCTTGGCTCATGGATCTATTCCTCCATCTTCAAAGAGAGCAACGTTGCATATTTCTGACTTTTCTTTTATTGTCACATCCCTGTCTCACAGCAGCTGGGAATGATTTTGTGCTTTTAAAAACTATAACTAGATTGCACCCCTTGGATAATCCTGGATAATCTCCCCATTGCAATGTCATTAGCTTTAATCAAATCTTCAATGTCCCTTTTGCCATGTCAAGTATTGTGTTCACATTTCTGAAGATTGAAATACAGACATCTTTGGAAGTCATTGCTCTGCCTACCACACCACGTAGTTGATTTTTTGACGTAGCTACTATGTGGGCCTCTCATTTCAAAGAAAATGAACAAATGGTACTTGTTCAAATGCCGAGAATCATTTCCTGTTCCACCTCTTTTTAAAAGCTGTTAAGAAGCTGGGTGCGGTGGCTCACACCTGTAATCCCAACACTTTGGGAGGCTGAGGTGGGTGGATCATGAGGTCAAGAGATTGAGACCATCCTGGCCAACATAGTAAAACCCCATCTCTATTTAAAAATATGAAAATTATTTGGTCGTGGTGGTGTGTGCTTATAGTCCAAGCTACTTGGGAGCCTCGCTTGAACCTGGGAGGCGGTGGTTGCAGCGAGTCGAGATCCAGCTTGGTCACAGAGCGACAGTCTGTCTCAAAAACAAAAACAAACAAACAAGAAATAGCTGGTAAGGATATGTGTGTGAAAAGGAAAATAGTTCAGATTTACCTGAAAGGCTCAAACTACAGACTTGTTTGTGGTAAAAGCAAGAATTCATATAACAGCCTAACTGCATTATCTCTTCCCCCATTCTCCCACAGAATAGAGCTTTCATGAACCTCTTTTACTAATGAAATTTTCTTATAGCTAACATGTTGAGGGGATAGTTAAAAAAAAGAATGAGAACTAATTTCTGATTTCCTGTGTACTAGTAACTCCGGCTTGATCTAGACAGACTTATAAGAAAAGAAATCTGAACTCAAGAACATGTTTGCTATGTTTCAATCTTTCAAAACAATCAAGTAAATATTTCTCAAGTTTGAAAGTCTTATGACTATTTCCTAATGTGTTCATTATTTTGTTTAGTCTCCTTAGGCAAGCCAAAATTACTGACATTTGTATTACTAGAAGCCCTTGAAGTTTAACAAGTTGCTTTTCATTGTTTCCTTGATCCAAAACATGGTAAGTCAGGTCTCAAAGACAATTAAGCTAGTAAAATAATGGTAAAATTTTCTGAAAATGCCTTGTAATTAAACATGCTAGGAATTTCAGAAGCACTTGGATTAGACAACCCTGGCTGAGAAGTGAAGCTGAAGGGAAAGACTGATTTTAACTTTGAAATTATTAAACGGTACATCTTATTAAACAAATTTCTTTCATAAATCTGTAAAAGTTTATATCTTCTATTACATTTGTGCTTCTAATAAAAGCTCTTCATGTCTCAAATAAGAATCCTAACTTTTAGATAACTTAAACCAGATATATTGTGGAGAAAAATATTTGCAAAAAAGTTTCTTTACAGAATTTTGGAGAAAAAAGAAGCCATTTTGACAGAAAGTATCTTAACAATTACTAAATAAGCACATTCTGCTCTGAAACTCTATCTCTTAACTGAGATTTATTGGGATAACATTTCTAAGTCAATGCTGTCTATAAAGGAATACATTTTAAAATATTGATGCCATATGTCATGAAGCTGTAGGGAGCCTTCAGTATATGTTTGGGAAATTAATGAGTACATGGGTATAATATCCATTTCATCTGAGACAATAATAAAGGTCCAGGAATTTTATTTTCTCATTGGCATCTCTCCTAATATAACTTGTCTTTGCCACTTGGTAAAATTATTTGCATTCCTTATAGTCACCTTATATTTAAATAAAGTTGATACTCTTAATTATTTGAGTCAGAGGGCTAAAGATAAGATAAATATGTTAAACATGTTTTTATAAAGATAAATCTATGTTAAACATAGAAAAGATTTAATATAAAAAGATAAAAAGATTTAACGTAAAAAGATAAAAAGATTTAACATAGAAGTAATTATGTAAAATAAAAAAACACTGAAGATACCCTGCATTCAGAATCAGAAGTATTTTAAATTATTGACATATTCATGATGAATTCAAATTATATTTTAGTGGTAAATATTTTCCAGAGATTTTTCAGAAAGGATAATGGAAACAGTAATATTTCAGAGCATTTTCTAACTTAGAAATACATTAAAATGCTGTTATTTGCCATTATTTATGAAATCCAATGAACATACTAGCTGCTGATGATATTAATCTGTACTATATAATTTTCTACTATTGTTAGTAAGTAGGAATCTAGGACCAGACACTGTTTTACTTTCAGGAGTTACACAATGCAGAAAAATAACTGAAAGAAATCATTCTCTTAGAGGTTTTCCTTGAGATGTTTTTTCTTAAAGGAAGCTAACAGACATTATGAACTATGATTTCTGGTATATTAAGGATAACAAAAGACATGTAGGATTTTGGATATGGTGATAACTACTAAGCTTCTTACAACAACTTTTTAGATAAACTAGAACCAGACAAAATATTCCTGTCATTTGTGGTAAAATGATGCTTGGCACTACCATCTGTTGATAGTACTACAATAAACAATGCTGGTTGCAAAAAAGAGGAGCTGTGATTTAGTTAGAAAGATAGCACCACCATTCATGGAAAGCATATGGTAACTGTGGAGAAATACTTATCTCTAAAATAAACAGATTGGAGCTGGAGAACAAAAGAATGCTTTTAGAAAAAGACAAGTAACCTGGTAGCAAGGAGAATGATGCTTTATTAAGCACAAGAAGATTGAAGTGACACTCTAAACATTAATTAATGTTATGGGGACAGAAATGTACTTTATGAAAAAGTTAGCTACCACTTATGTATATTTACTCTGTGCCAAATACTTTTTGAAATGCTTTACATTTAGGCCTTACCCTAGTTCTGTGATAGCTTTCCCACGATTCTTTGCCTGCTTTAAGTTAGTTGCCCACGGCCACCACCCATATTGCTTTGGTGGCACATGTGTGTGCTGAGGCTGATGTTGCTTGCCTTCCCTTCCCCACCAATGCACATGAGCACCTGCACCACCATTTTGTCAGAGCCTTGGCAGGCACAAGCCCACTGACCCCTGTCCCCACAAACCCAGTCCCAATCCTATAATTATTCCTCCTTTGTAGGGGAGGAAATTGAGGTACAAACAAAATAAGTGTCTTGCTCAGTGTTCCACAGCTAATAAATGATAGAGCTGGGAGTTGAATGCTTGCTGACTGATTCTGGAATCCATGCATGTAAACACTGTGAGATACTGAGGTTCAAAAGGAATCAAACCAATGTTAAGGTCCAAAGAGAGTATACCATCTCAGTGATATTTGGCATGCTAAATTGTTTGTACTTGAGATATTTTACATTTGCTGGTCAAGCCAGGCTCTATTTGAATTTCTTAACTACATAGGACTATTGATACTATAAAATTAATACTAGTTAACTTATTATTTAAAACTCTGCAAGTCTACATTGAAAAATGTTTGATCTCCATGTCTTCAATTAAAAAAAAAAATGACTCAAGTAAATTCCGATGACACTTTTCACCCAGAAACACTGGCAACCTTTAGCAACCAAAATTAGAGCCCACCCAGAATTCATTAGTCTGTCATTTTGGAGAATATGCAAATATTCTAATATTTTATGCCACTCCTTTTGACACAATGCAGTTTCCATTTTTAAAAGTGATTATCTTTGTCAATATTGCTTACAAAAGGAATGTGGAAATTAATAGAAATGACAGGCCACATTGTTCACATAAGTGAAGTAACTGTTGTGTCACAGAAAATGACTAAGTATATTTTTTAAAAATTTAGTTAAAATTCAAAGGAGCCGGATCTTTTAATTGTATCCTTTTGTGCCTTTAAATTTAAACTTTATAAACATCTATGAAACAAATATATCTTTATTAGAAGTAGTTTATTAAAAGTAATCTATATAAACAAACTATGTATATACTCCTTATATGAACATAGTATAGAAAAATTACATTGAAAAGTGAATTTACAGGTCTTCTGTATAAGGAGTTATTTTATAATATTTCCCACTGTGGTAAATATATATAATACAAAATTTTCATTTTAACCTTTATGAAAGTATACAGTTCAGTGGCATTACATTATTCATAATGTTTTATAACAGTCACCACTGTCTATACCTAGATTTTTTAAATCATTCTCACTAAAACCTCCATACCCATTAAACGATAACTCCTTAATTGAAAGTGGACAGAGGGAAAACACAGATGCTAGGCTGAAGGTGGAGGAAGATGGGAACCCTGCACAGGGCTACCAGGCACCAGGCCTTATTCCTGGCCCCCAATGATTAATGCATATGGGGTGAGTTAAACAGGCAAGGAGCAACCCACTCTTACCATGGGCCTCTGGAATCCTAGTAGGAGGAGATCCCTTGACCAGGGCAAACTCCAGTTTGTGCAGATCTAGACAGTTCAGTGCAGGAGATCTGTACAGGAGCTTGGCTAGTATAGTCCATGACCATAGGCTTGCCTTGCTCCCATAGATTTCAGCCCTAGGAAAACTGTCAGACGTGAACTGTGCAGGGTAGTCCTGCCCTTGAGATGGGGCTAATCCAACCTGAGCACCTCCTAGTCTCCTGGACTCTCAGAGCCCCAGCCTGGCGACTGCCTGCTTGCAGTGAAGCCCCAAGGCACCTCTTGCGGTCCCACATCATAGCTCCTGTACTGGCAAACTCACCTGACCAGCAGAGTGGTCCAATAGAGCAGCTCTGAAGACATGTACCAGCCCACCCATGCCTTTCCCTGACCTCCGACTTCCCCATGCCTCTTTGCCTGCATGCTGTCGCTGATAGCTACCACTCACATCACTTTGCTGGCACATGCGTGCAGAGGCAGAGGCAGACTTGCCTTCTTTTTCCCACCAATGTGCATGTGTGCCTGCACTACCAATGTGTCAGAGTATTGGCAGTCATGAGCCCAGCATCCCTGTCTCCACCAGTGCCTTGCCCCTGCAAAGACACTGCTGCCAGCATGAAACTAGGCACAGAAAACAGTAGACCTGCCCCTACCCTGAGTGGTCCATTATCACCTGCTGAAATGTGCACAGAGGGTACACATAGTCCTGCACCCACCAGCACTCCACCCTCATGCTAGCACAAATGCACATGGGGGGCACCAGCCCACCTAAGCTGTACTGTGAATGCCCACAGAGAGGCTGGCACCTGCTAGCACCCTGCCACAGCTGATGAGCATATACCACGCACTGCTGCTGGCACATGTGAATGAAGACAGATCTACTGTAACTGCCATATGAAGTGCTTTTGCTGGCAGCACCCATTAGAGTGTTGTGACCAGTGGTATGGGAGCAACTTGGCCTCCCCAGCAGAGCAGCTTCCTAACCTTGAGGAGTCAGAGAGCAAAGCAAGGGACAGATGCCAATCTCCTGGAGTTACAGCATGTAGTCCAGGAGTCCTGAGCTGAGCCTTCGCACCTTAAAATTTTCCAGGAATGAAATCAGTTAACTGAACTCATCTTGTATCACATTAGAATTCCAGGCATGAAATGGGATAAAAGAAAAAATCAACAGACAGCAACTTCAAAGATTGAAGAAATATTAGCCCACAAAGATAAGAAAGAACCAATGCAAGAAGTCTCCACTAAAAAAGCCAGAGTGTCTTCTTTCCTCCAAATGACCTCACTACTTCTCCTGCAAGGGTTCTTAAACAGGCTGAGGTGGCTGAAATGACATAAATAGAATTCAGATTATGAATAGAAAGAAAGATCATCAAGATTCAGGAGAAGCTTGAAAACCAAAGAAACTTAAGAATCACAATAAATTGATACAGGAGATTACAGACAAAGTAACCAGCATAGAAGAGAATGTAACCAACCTTATAGACCTAAAAAACATGCTATAAGAATTTCATAATGCAATTGGAAGTATTAACAACAGAATAGACAAAACTGAGGAAAGAATTTCAGAGCTTGAACACTGATTTTCTGAAATAAGACAAGAGCACTGAGATCCATAGAGTAAGTCCTTAGAGACTTTCAAAGAGACTTAGAATCCCAAGAAATAATAGTAGGAGATTACAAAACTCCATTGAAAGTATTAGAGAGATCATCCAGACACAAAGTTAAAAAGATATTCAGGACCTGGGACCAAATGGACATGATAGACATCTACAGGGCTATGCAATCCAAAACAATAGAACATAAATTCTTCTCATTGCCACATGACACATTTTCTGAAATCTTGTCTTGAACTCCTGACCTCAGGTGATCCACCCACCTCGGCCTCCCAAAGTGCTAGGATTACAGGCGTGAGCCACCGTGCCTGGCCCATTTTCTGAAATCAACCACACAGCTGGTCATAAAGCAAGTCATAGCAAGTATAAAAGCAAAAACAAAAAATTATGCCAACCACTCTCTCAGATCACAGCACAATAAAAATAGAGTTCAAGGCTAAGAAAATTGCTCAAAACCATAGAATTACATTGAAAGTAAACCAAACAGCTTCATAAGCGAAGGAGAAAGAAAATCTTTATGAACAAGCAATTGCAGAGAGATTTCATCACCACCAGGCCTGTCTTACAAGAGCTCCTGAAAGAAGCACTAAACAAGGAAAGAAACAACCAGTACCAGCCACGCCAAAAACATGCCAAATGGTAAAGATCATCAACGCCATGAAGAAAATGTGTCAACTAACAGGCAAAACATCCAGCTAGCATCAACATGGCAGGATCAAATTCATACATAAAAATATTAACCTTAAATGTAAATGGACTAAATGCCCCAATCAAAAGACACAGACTGGCAAATTGGATAAAAGTTCAAAACCCATCGGGGTGCTGTATTCAGGAAACCCATCTCACATGCAAGGACACACATAGGCTAAAAATAAAGGGATGGAGGAAGACTTATCAAGCAAATGGAACACAAGAAAAGACAGGAGTTGCCACCCTAGCCTCTGATAAAATGGACTTTGAATGAACAAAGATCAAAAGAGACAAAGAAAGCCATTACATAATGGTAAAAGGATCAATGCATCAAGAAGAACTAATGATCCTAAATATATAGGCACCCAATACAGGAGCACCCAGGTACAAAAAGCAAGTTCTTAATGACCTACAAAGAGACTTAGACTCCCACACAATAATAGTGGGAGACTTTAACACTCCACTGTCAATCTTAGATAGATCAACGAGACAGAAAATCAACAAAGAAACGCAGGACTTGAATGCAGATCTAGACCAAGCAGAACTAATAGACATCTACAGAAATCTCCACCCCAAATTCACAGAATATACATTCTTCTCAGCACCACATGGCACCTACTCTAAAACTGACCACATAATTGGAAGTAAATCACTTCTCAGCAATTGCGAAAGAATGGAAATCATAACAGTCTCTCAGACCACAGGACAATCCAATTAGAACCCAGAATTAAGAAACTAACTCAGAACCACACAGCTTCATGGAAACTGAACAACTGGCTCTTGAATGTTAACTGGATAAACAATAAAATGAAGGCAAGAAAAGGTGTTGTTTGAAACCAATGAGAACAAAGACACAATGTACCAGACTATATGGGACACATTTAAAGCAATGTCGAGAGGGAAATTTATGGCAATAAATGCCCCCCAGAGAAGCAAGGAAAGATCTAAAATTGACACCCTATCATCAAAATCGAAAGAGCTAGAGGAACAAGATAAGAAAAACTCAAAATTTGGCAGAAGACAAGAAATAATTAAGATCAGAGCAGAACTGAAGGAGATACAGACACAAAAAATCCTTCAAAAAATCAATAAATCCAGGAGCTGGTTTTTTGAAAAGATCAACAAAATAGACCACTAGCCAGATTAATAAGAAAAGAGAGAAGAATCAAATAGATGGAATAAAAATGATAAAGGGGATACAAACTACAATCAGAGATTACTACAAACAATTCTATGCACATAAACCGGTAAACCTGGAAGAAATGGATACATTCCTAGACACTTGCACCCTTTCAAGCCTAAACCAGGAAGAAGTTGAAACCTTGAACAGACCAATAACAAGGGCTGAAGTTGAGGCAGCAATTAATAGCCTACCCACCAAAAAAAGCCCAGGTGCAGATGGGTTCACAGCTGAATTCTACCAGACATACAAAGAGGACCTGGTACCATTCCTTCTGAAACTATTCCAAACAATACAAAAAGAGGAAATAACACTGGCTAGCAGTGTGCAGAAAGCAGAAACTGGACCCCTTCCTGACACCATACACTAAAATTAACTCCAGATGGATTAAAGACTTAAACATAAGACCTAACACCACAAAAACCCTAGAAGAAAATCTAGGCAAAACCATTCAGGACATAGGCATAGGGAAGGACTTCATGACTAAAACACCAAAGCATTGGCAACAAAAGCCAAAATAGGCAAATGGGACCTAATCAAACTCCACAGCTTCTGCACATCAAAAGAAATGGTCATTAGAGTGAATCGGCAACCAACAGAATGGGAAAAAATTTTTGCAATCTACCCATCTAACAAAGGGCTAATATCCAGAATCTACAAAGAACTAAAACAGATTTATAAGAAAAAAACCCATCCAAAAGTGGGGGAAGGATATGAACAGACACTGTTCAAAAAAAGACATATATGAAGCCAAAAAACCTATGAAAAGATGCTCATCATCACTGGTCATTAGAGAAATGCAAATCAAAACCACATTGAGATACCATCTCATGCCAGTTAGAATAGCGATCATTAAAAAATCTGGAGACAACAGATGCTGGAGAGGATGTGGAGAAATAGGAACACTTTTACACTGTTGGTGGGAGTGTAAATTAGTTCAACCATTGTGGAACACAGTGTGGCACTTCTTCAAGGACCTAGAAATAGAAATTCCATTTGACCCAGCAATCCCATTACAGGATATATAACCAAATGATTATAAATCATTCTATTATAAAGACACATGCACACATATATTCATAGGGTCACTGTTCACAATAGCAAAGACCTGTAACCAACCCAAATGCCCATCGATGATAGACTGGACAGGAAAATGTGGCATATATACACCATGGAATACTATGCAGCCATAAAAAAGATGAGTTTGTGTTCTTTGTAGGGATATGAATTAATCTGAAAACATCATTCTCAGAAAACTGACACAAAAACAGAAAATCTAACACCGCATGTTCTCACTCATTGGTGGGTGTTGAACAGTGAGAACACATGGACACCGGGAGGGGAGCATCACACACTGGGGTCTATTGAAGG
>NW_022436946.1:74002420-74036273 GCF_009761245.1 Sapajus apella | reverse complement strand
TTTAAAAAAAATATAAAATTGACAACCTAACATCACAATTAAAGTAACTAGAAAACTAAGAGCAAACCAGCCCCAAAACTAGCAGAAGACAAGAAAGAACTAAAATGCATTGCAAAAAAACCCATTCAGTTTAGCTCTGATTTTAGTTATTTCTTGTCTTTTGCTAGTTTTGGGGTTGGTTTGCTCTTAATTTTCTAGTCATTTTAGTTGTGATGCAACTAAACACTGAGTTGCCAAAAAAAAATTCAAAAGATCAATGAATCCTGGAGCTGATTTTTTGAAAAAATGAGAAATAGACACTAGCTAGACTAATAAGAAAATAGAGAAGTTCCAAGAGAGTAGAATGTGGGTGGATGTGTGGTGTGTGGTGTGGATGTGTGGTGTGTGGTGTGGATGTGGTGAAAAGGGAACACTTTTACACTGTTTGAAGAAATGTAAACTAATACAACCACTGTGGAAAACAGCAGGGAGATTCCTTAAAGAAGTAAAAGTAGAAGAACTACAATTCAGCAATCCCACTACTGAATATCTACCTAGAGGAAAGTAAGTTATTATATGGAAAAGATACTTGCACACACATGTTGACAGCAGTACAATTCACAACTGCAAACATATGGAACCAGCCTAAATGCTCATCTACCATCAACCAAGGATAAAGAAAAAGTTATGTGTGTATGTGTGTGTGTGTGTTTATATACACACACACATATGTACATATATATATATGTATGTACATATGTGTATATATACATAAATATATGTGTATGTATATACATACATATATGTACATATATAGGTATGTACATATATGTGTGCATATATACACATAACATTTTCTGTATGTGCATATGTATATATGTACATATACCTTGGCATGCATATATATATATCATACCAGGGAATATTAGCCATAATAAAGAATAAAATAGTGGCATTTGCAGCAACCTGGATGGAGTGTGGAGACCATTATTTTAAGTGAAGTAACTCAGGAATGAAAAAAAAATTTCTGTATGTTGTCACTTATAAGTGGGAGCTAAGTTATGAGGATGCAAAGCATTTGAATGACAGAATGGACTTTGGGGAGTTGGAAGAAAAGGGTGGGTGGGGAGTGAGGGATAAAAGACCACATATTGGATACAGTGAACACTGTTTGGGTGATGGATGCACCAAAATCTCAGAAATCACCACTAAATAACTCATCTTTGTAACCAAAACCCAGCTGTACCCCAAAAACTATTGAAATAATAAAAAAAAGAAGTATTTGTTTACTTTAAAATATTTGAACATTTCCTGGTTGTTGTTTCACAGGTTACTGAAACTTTGTTCATTTCCTATTTCAGTTTATTTTCTCTCTGTTTAGACTGGCTCATTACTATTGATTGGTGTTAAATTTCTGTCATCTCTATTCTGCTACTAAATCCATCCAGTGAATATTTATTTTTCACTTATAATTTTTATTTTGTTCAGTAATCTTTTGTTCATAGAGACTTTCTAATTTTTTATTTGTTCCATTTGTTTTTGTTAGAGAATTATGAGGACTTTTTTTTCGCATTTATTTTATTGCATTTTAGGTTTTGGGGTACATGTGAAGAACATGCAAGTTTGTTGCATAGGTACACACGTGGCAGTGTGATTTGCTGCCTTCCTCCCCATCATCTACATCTGGCATCTCTCCCCTTGCTATCTCTCCCCAACTCCCCGCCCCCTACCGTCCCTCCCCTATTTTCCCCCAACAGACCCCAGTGTGTAGTGCTCCCCTCCCTGTGTCCATGTGTTCTCATTGTTCAATACCCGCCTATGAGTGAGAACACATGGTGTTTGATCTTCTGCTCTTCTGTCAGTTTGCTGAGAATGATGGTTTCTAGGTTCATCCATGTCCCTACAAAGGACACAAACTCATCATTTTTGATGGCTGCATAATATTCCATGGTGTATATGTGCCACATTTTCCCTGTCCAGTCTATCATCAATGGGCATTTGAGTTGGTTCCAGGTCTTTGCTATAGTAAACAGTGCCGCAACGAACATTCATGTGCATGCGTCCTTATAGTAGAACGATTTATAATTCTTTGGATATAAACTTTTATTTTAGATTCAGGGGCATGTGTGCAGGTTTGTTATATAGGTAAATTTCACATCATGGGAGCTTCATGTACAGATGATTTCATTATCAAGGTCATAAGTATAGTGCTTTATAGTTTTTTGATTCTCATTCTCATCCTACCCTGCACCCTGAAGTACTGGTGTATGTTTCCTTATTTGTGTCTGTTAATCCATTCAGTGTTTAGCCCACCTGCCGTCCCTCCCTTCCTTCCTTCCTTGCTTCCTTTGTCATTTTACTTTAGGTTCCGGGGCAGATGTGCAGGTCATGCAGGATTGTTCCATAGGTACATACTTGGCATTGTTGTTTGTTGGCTCCATCCACCCATCACCTATATCTGGCATTTCTCCCCATGTTATCCCTCCCCAATCTCCCTTTCCCCTGCTGTGCTTCCCCTGGCCCTCCCCCCAGCAGACCCTAGTGTGTGATGCTCCCCTCCCAGTGTCCATGTGTTCTCATTGTTCATCATCCACCTATGAGTGAGAATACGCAGTGTTTGATTTTCTGTTCTTGTGTGAGCTTGCTGAGAATGATGGTTTCCAGATTTATCCATGTCCCTACAAAGGACACAAATTCATCATTTTTTATGGCTACATAGTATTCCATGATGTATATGTGCCACATTTTCCTTTGCTATTGTAAACAGTGCCACAGTGAACATACATGTGCATGTGTCTTTATAATAGAATGATTTATAATCCTTTGTGCATATACCCAGTAATGGGATTGCTGGATCAAATGGAATTTCTATTTCTAATTTCTTGAGGAATCCCCACACTGTCTTCCACAATGGTTGAACTAATTTACACTCCCACCAACAGTGTAAAAGTGTTCCTATTTCTCCACATCCTCTCCAGCATCTCTTGTCTCCAGATTTTTTAATGATCGTCATTCTAACTGGCATGAGATGGTATCTCAATGTGGTTTTGATTTGCATTTCTCTAATGCCCAGTGATGATGAACATTTTTTCATATGTTTGTTGGCTTCATGTATGTGTCCTTTTGAAAAGTGTCTGTTTATATTCTTCTCCCACTTTTGGATGGGTTTGTTTTTTTCTTGTAAATCTATATTCGTTCTTTGTAGATTCTGGATGTTAGCCCTTTGTCAGATGGGTAGATTGCAAAAAGGTTTTTCCCATTCTGTTGGTTGCCAGTTCACTGTAACGATTGTTTCTTTTGCTATACAGAAGCTCTGGAATTTAATTAGGTCCCATTTGTCTATTTTGGCTTTTGTTGCCAGTGCTATTGGTGTTTTAGTGATGTAGTCCTTGACTATGACTGTGTCCTGAATGGTTTTGCCTAGGTTTTCTTCTAGGATTTTTATGGTGTTAGATCTTATGTTTAAGTCTTTAATCCATGTGGAGTTAATTTTAGTGTATGGTGTCAAGAAGAGGTCCAGTTTCGGTGTTCTGCACAATGCTAGCCAGTTTTCCCAACACCATTTATTAAACAGGGAATCCTTTTGATATAGACCAGTGGAACAGAACAGAGGCCTCAGAGGCAACACCACATATCTACAACCATCTGATCTTTGACAAACTGGACAAAAACTAGCTTCTACTTCTAAGTGGGAATATGCAGTATTTCGCTTCCTGTTCCTCTGTTCATTTGCTAAAGATAATGGCCTCTAGCTCCCTCCATGTTGCTGCAAATTCATGTTCTCATTCTTTTTGATGACTGCATAGTATTTCGTGGCATATATGTACCAAATTTTTTTTCCAGTCTACCATTGATGAACATTTAGGTTGATTCCATGTTTTTGCTATTGTGAATAGTGCTGTGATGAACATACATATGTATGTGTCTTTATGAAGGAACAATTTATATTCCTTTGGGTATATACCCAATAATGGGACTGCTGGGTTCAATAATAGATTGAGTTTATCTTCTTTGAGAAATCACCATACTGCTTTCCTCAATGGTTGATCTAATTTACATTCTTACTAGCAATGTATAAACTATCCCTTTTCTCCACAACCTTGCCAGCATCTGTTATTGTTTGACTTTTTAATAATAACGATTCTGACTGGCATGAGATGGTATGTCATTGTGACTTTGATTTGCATTTTTTAATTATACTTTAAGTTCTGGGGTACATGTGCAGATTGCACAGCATTGTTACATAAGTATACACATGCCATGGTGGTTTGCTGCTTCCCTCCCCAAATTAGATTTTTTATAATGACTAGTGATGTTGAGCATTTTTCATATTCTTATTGACTGTATTCTCATTGTGGTTTGGATTTGCATTCTTTAAATATTTAGTGATGAGCATTTTTCATATTTTTATTGACTGTATGTATGTCTTCTTTTGAAGCTGTTCATATCCTTTGCCCACTTTTAAATGAAGTTGGTTTTTTTTTTTTTCTGCTTGTTATTTGTTTAAATTCCTTATAGATTCTGGATATTAGACTTTTGTCAGATGCATAGTTTACAAATACTTTCTCCCATTCTCTTGTTTGTCTGTTTACTCTGTTGATAGTTTCTTTTCTCTTTTTTAATTAGGTCCCGTTTGCCCATTTTTATTAGTACTGGTATCTCCTTTATGTAATCTTTGTCAGGGCCTATGTCCAGAATGGTATTTCCTAGTTTATCTTTCAGAGTTTTTATAGTTTCAGGATTTACATTTAAGTCTTTCATTCATCTTGAGTTGATTTTTGTGTATGAGGAAATGTGGGGGAATAGTTTCAATTTTCAGCATATGGCTAGCAAGAAATTCCAGCTTCCTTTATTAAATAGGGAGTTCTTTTTCCACAGCTTGTTTTTATTGACGTTGTTGAATATCAGAGTGTTTTAGGTGTACAGCTTTTTTTCTGGGCACTCTATTCTGTTCCATTAGTCTAAGTGTCTGTTTTTATACCAGTATCTTGCTGTTTTGGTTACTGTCAGGTTGTAGCATTGTTTCAAGTGATGAGGTATCTTTACTTTTGTGATTTTTGCCTAGGATTGTGTTTGCTATTTGTGCTTTTTTCGTTCCATATCAACTTTAAAACTATTTTTTCTAATTCTATGAACACTGCCATTGGCAATTTGATAGAAATATTATTGAATCTG
The DNA here is from genome assembly GCF_009761245.1 of Sapajus apella. Lineage (NCBI taxonomy): Eukaryota > Metazoa > Chordata > Mammalia > Primates > Cebidae > Sapajus > Sapajus apella. The sequence continues at coordinate 74,031,119 of NW_022436946.1, read as the reverse complement.
TACATTGCTCTGGGAAGCATGGCCATTTTAATGATATTTTCTTCTATCCACGAACATGAAATTGTCTCCATTTCTTGGTGTCATCTCTGATTTCTTTGAGAAGTTTTTTTGCAATTCTCATTTAATAGATCTTTTATCCTCCTGATGAGCTACATTCCTAGGTATTTTAATCTTTGTGTGGCTACTGTGAATGGGATTGTATTCAGCTTGATTTGGCTCTCAGCTTGGATGTTGTTGGTGTATAGAAATGCCACTAAGTTTTCTACATCAATTTTGTATCCTGACAGTTTGCAGAAGTTCATGTGTGTGCGTGTGTGTGTGTTAAGTTGGATTTAAGAACTTTTGGGCAGAGACTATGGGGTTTTCTAGATGTGAAATTACATTGTTTGCAAACAGAGACAGTTTGACTTCCTCTCTATTTGGATGCTTTTTATTTCTTTCTCTTGCCTGATTGCTCTGGCTAGGACTGCCGCTGCTATGTTAAATAGTAGTCAGGGTGGGCGTCATTGTCTTCCTCTAGGTCTCAGGGGAAATGCTTCTAGCTTTTGTCCATTCAGTAATCTTGGCTGTGGGTTTCTCATAGATGACTCTTAATGACTGTTATTATTTTGATGGATTCCTTCTCTCCCTTTCCTTTCCTTTTTCCTTTCTCTTCCTTTCCGTCAGCTTTGTAGCCCAGGCTACAGCACAGCAGCACAATCTCATCTCACTGCAACCTCTGACTCCTGGGTTCCTGTTCAAGAAATTCTCCTGTCTCAGCCTCCTGAGTAGCTGGGATTACAAGCACGTGCCACCATGCCCAGCCAATTTTTGTATTTTTAGTAGAGACAGGGTTTCTCCATGTTGGCCAGGCTGGTCTTGAACTCCTGACTTTATGATCTACCCATCTCGGCCTCCCAAAGTACTGGGATTACAGGCGTGAGCCACCATGCCTGGCCTCTGATGTATGTTTCTTTAATGCCTAGCTTGTTGAGGGTTTCTCACATGAAGGGATGTTGGATTTTATTGGAAGCCTTTTATGCATCTACTGGAATAATCACGTGATTTTTGTTTTTAGTTCTGTTTATGTGATGATTCACATGTATTGGTTTGTAGATGTTGAACCAAGCTTGCATCCCAAGAATAAAGTCTACTTTATTGTGATGGATTAGCTTCTTTATGTGCTGCTGGAATTCAATCACTAATATTTCACAGAGGATTTTAGCCTGAAGTTTTTTTTCTTGTGTCTCTGCCATGTTTTGGTATTAGAATAATGCTGGTTTAATACAATAAATTGGGAAGCAGACCAGCTTTCTTAATTTTTTGGAATAGTTTCAGTCATAATGGTACTGGTTCTTCACTGTACATCTGGTAGAATTTGGCCGTGTATTCATCTGGTCCTGGGATTTTTCTTCTTTTTAGGTTTTTTTATTATTGATTCAGTCTTAGAACTCACTTTTTGGTCTCTTCAGGAATTCATTTTCTTCCTTGTTTATTATTGGGAGGTTGTATATTTCCAGAACTTACCCATTGCTTCTAGGGTTTCTAGTTTTTGTGCACAGTGGTGTTTATAGTAGACATAAGAAGTCAATTTATAAATTGGTGTGCTCCTCAGATACTTAGATTTTCTTGTTGAACTGTTTATAGTTATGTTTTTGTATTTATGTGGGGTCTGTGGTAATGTCCCTTTTGCCATTTCTGATTGTGTTTATTCAGATGTCCTCTTTTAAAAAATTAATCTAGCTAATGATTTATAAGCCTTATTTATTCTTAAAAAAAAAAAAAAAGCCCTGAATTCATTTATCATTTGTATGGCTTTGAGTGGCTCAGTTTCCTTCAGTTCAGCTCTGGTTTTGGTTATCTCTTGTCTTCTGCTAGCTTTGGCACTGGTTTGCTCTTTGTTTTCTTATTCATTCAGGTGTGTTGTTAGGTTGTTAATATGATATCTTTATAATGTTTGATGTGGTAATTTAGCACTATAAGCGTCCTTCCTAACACTGCCTTAGCCGTGTCCCAGAGATTCTGGTATGTTGTATCTTTGTTCTCACTAATTTGAAAGAACTTCTTGATTTCTGCCTTAATTTCATTGTTTAACTGTCATTCAGAAACAGGTTGTTTTGTTTTCATATAACTCTATGGTTTTGATCAATCTACTGGTCTTGAATTTTATTTTTATTTTGCACTGCGCTTCAAGAGTGTGGTTGGTATGCTTTCATTTCTTTGAATTTGCTAAGAATTGCTTTATGGCTGATTGTGTAGTCAGTTTTAGAGTATGTGCTTTGTGTAGATGTATACTCTACTGTTTTTGGGTGGAAGGTTCAGTAGATGTCTGTTAGACCCGTTGGCTCAAGTATCAACTTCAGGTCCCAAATATCTTTATTAGTTTTTTGCCTTGATAATCTGTCTAATAATGTCAGTGTGCAGTTGACGTCTCCCACTATTATTTTATGGTTATCTATGTGTCTTCATAGGTCTCTAAGAATTTATTTTATAAATTGGTGTGCTCCTGTGTTGAGTGTATGTGCGTGTGTGTGTGTGCGTTTGTCAGATACTTAGATTTTCTTGTTGAATTGAACTGTTTATCATAATGTAATAATACCCTTCTTTAACTTCTTTGCTTGTTGGATTAATATCTGGTCTGAAATTAAAATAGTGACCTTTCCTTTTTTCTGTTTTCTACATGCTTTGTAGATTTTTCTCCATTCCTTTACTTTGATTCTATTGGTGTTATTGCATGCAAGTTAGGTCTCTTCAACATAGAATACAAGTGGGCTTTGCATCTTTATCCAACTTGTGCTTCCTAATTGGGGCATTTCACACATTTACATTTAAGGTTAAAATTAATATGTGTGGAATTGATTTTGTCCTCTGTTTTTAGCTTCTTATTATGTAGACTTGATTGTGTAGTTGCTTCATGTTGTTAATGGCTTTTATACATAAGTATGTTACTGTGGTGGCTTATGATGCTCTTTTCTTTCCATATGTAGAACTCCTTTAAAGACCTCTTAAAAGCAGGTCTGCTGTATTCCCTTAGCATTTGCTTATCTGAAGAGAATCTTAGGTTTTTCTTTGCTTAGGATCTTAGTTTGACTGGATATGAAATTCTTGGTTAAAATTTATTTTCTTAAATTTCTTAAAAAAAATTTTTGTGGGGACACAGCAGGTGTATATATTTTGGGGGTACATGAGATACTGTCGTACAGGTATTCAATAAGTAATAATTGCATTATGACAAAGGGGTTGTGCATCCCCTCAAGTATTCATCCTTTGTGTCACATTTATTTTACTCATATTTGATAGCACAACAGGGTGACTATAATCAATAGTAATTTAATTGTACATGTAAAAATAACTGAATATAATTAACATTTGTACCCCCAACCATCCCCACCTCCCTCCCATTCCCTACAGGAAGCTGCCCAGTTTCTTGTAATCATCTTTCTACTCTCTGTCTCCTTGAGTTCAATCGTTTTGATTTTTATATCCTATAAATAAGTGAAAACATGTGATGATTGTTTTTCTCTCCCTGGTTTAATTCATTTAACATAGCTGTCTGTTTGGTCTGAAATTAAAATAGCAACCTTTTAATTGCTATTAAAGACCTCTAGTAAATAGAGACTTCTAGTTTTTATTTTTTATTTTTCTTAAGTTATGAAGTACATGTGCAGATCTTGCAGGATTGTTACATAGGTATACACATGCCATAGTGGTTTGCTGCCTGCATCCCTCTGTCACCTACATTAGGTGTTTCTCCTAATGTTATCCCTCCCCAATCTCTCCATCCTCTGCTATCCTTCCCCTAGCCCCTCACCCCAAACAGATCCCAGTGTGTGATGTTCCCCTCCCTTTGTCCATGTGTTCTCATTGTTCAGCATCCACTTATGAACATGTGGTGTTTGGTTTTCTGTTCTTGTGTCAGCTTGCTGAGAATGATGGTTTCCAGATTCATCCATGTCCCTGCAAAGGACACGAACTCATCCTTTTTAATGGCTGCATAGTATTCCATGGTGTATATGTGTCACATATTCTTTATCGAGTCTATCTTTGATACACATTTGGGTTGGTTCCACGTCTTTGCCACTGTAAACAGTACCACTATGAACATACATGTACATGTGTCCTTATAATAGAACAACTTATACTTTGGATATATACCCAGTAATGGGATTCCTGGGTCAAATGGAATTTCTATTTCTAGGTCCTTGAGGAATTGCCACATTGTCTTCCACAATGGTTGCTCTAATTTACACTTTCACCAACAGGATAAAAGTATTCCTATTTCTCCACATCCTCTCTGCCAAGATGACTGAATAGGAACAGCTCCGGAGTGCAGTTCCCAGCAAGAGTGACACAGAAGCCAAGTGATTGCATTTCCAACTGAGGTACCAGTTTCATCTCAATGCGACTGGTTGGACTGTGAATGTAGCCCAAGGAGGGCAAACCAAGGTAGGGTAGGGTGCTGCCTCAGTTGGGAAGTGCTGAAAGACCCCCACACACACACCCAATGGAGGCCATTGGGGACTTTTCCTGCCACTCCAGCACTCACTCCAGTTTGGATGCTGTGCTTCTCCTGAGGTCTTTGTAGCCCACAGACAAGAAGATTCCTGCTGGGCAAACAGGTGCCGTGGGTTTCCAGCACAAATTTGGGTGGCTGATTCAGCTGGAGCCACGGTTCTCCAGCACAAATCTGAGTGGCCATTTTGGCTGGCACCTGGAGTGCCTGTGAGACAGAGCTGCCCATACACTCCAGATAAAGGGTGCTGAAGGTGGCAAGCCAGGTGATCTGGCTTGGAAGGTCCCACAGCCACGGATTCCAGCAAACTGAATCCCACTGGCTTGGGAGTTTCACAGCCAGCACAGCAGTTTGCTCAGTGGGGGGAAGGAGTTTGGCCATTACCAAGGCAGTCTGCCATTACGGAAGCAGTTCTAACTTTATTTGTGTAAATAAATGCACAAGGAAGTTCACACAGCAACTGGGTGGAGCCTGGGGCAGCTCAGCAACACCTCTGCAGTAAGACTGTAACTATACTCTCTCCTTGCTGGGCAGAGCATCTCTGAAAAAAGGCAGCAGCCCATCAGGGACTTGTAAATAAACCTTTCTGGAACAGAGTACCTGGGTAAAGGGGTGGTTGTGAGTTCTGCTGCAGCAGACTTAAACGTCCCTGCCCAGTAGCTCTGAAGGGAGCAACAGAGCTCCCAGGATAGCACTTGAGCTCTATTAAGGGACAGACTGCCTCCTTATGTAGCTTTCTGACCCCTGTATAGCCAAAGAGGCACCTCATACATGAGAGCCCTGGCTGACATCTGGCAGGTATCATCCTGGGACAAAGTTCCCAGAGGAAAAAAACAGGCAGCAATCCTTGCTGTTCTAATGCCCCTGTGGGTGATTACCAGGTAAGCAGGGTCTGGAGGGGATCTCCAACAGTCCTGCAGCAGGGGACCTGACTGTTAGAAGGATAACTACCAAACAGAGAGAAATAGCTTCAACATCAACAGAAAAGGACATCCACTCAGAGACCCCATCCAAAAGTCACCAACTTCAAAGACCAAAGGTAGATAAATCCATGAATATGGGAAGAAACCAGTGCAAAGAGGATGAAATCACACAAAAAAAGAACACCTCTCTTCCTCCAAGGGATCACAACTCCTCACCAGCAAGGGAACAAAACTGGATGGAGAATGAGTTAGACAAATTGACAGAAGCAGGATTCAGAAGCTGGGTAATATCAAACTTCTCTGAGCTAAAGGAACATGTTCTAACCCAATGCAAAGAAACTAAGAACCTAGAAAAAAGGTTAAATGAAATGCTAACTAGAATAACCATCTTAGAGAAGAACATAAATGACTTGATGGAGCTGATAAACACAGCATAAGAACTTGGCAAAGCCTACACAAGGCTCAAAAGCTGAATCAATCAAGCAGAAGAAAGGATATCAGAGACTGAAGATCAACTCAATAAAATAAAATGAGAAGGCAAGATGAGAGAAAAAAGCATGAAAAGAACAAAGCCTCCAAGAAATATGGGATTATGTGAAAAGACCTAATCTACGTTTGATCAGTGTATCTGAATGTGAAGGGGAGATTGAATCCAAGCTGGAAAACACTCTTCGGGATATTATGCAGGAGAACTTCCCAACCTAGCAAGTTAGGCCAACATTCAAATTCAGGAAATACAGAGAACACCACAGATATATTCCTCAAGAAGAGCAACCTCAAGGCACATAATCGTCAGATTCATCAGGGTTGAAACAAAGGAAAAAATGCTAAGGGCAGCCAGAGAGAAAGATCAGGTTACCCACAAAGGGAAGCCCATCAGACTCACAGTGGATCTCTCAGCAGAAACCCTACAAGCCAGAAGAGAGTGGGGGCCAATATTCAACATCCTTGAAAAGAACTTTCAACCCAGAATTTCATGTCCAGCCAAATTAAGCTTCATAAGCAAAGGAGAAATAAAATCCTTTATGGACAAGCAAATGCTGAGAGATTTTGTCCCCACCAGGCCTGCCTTACAAGAGCACCTGGAGGAAGCACTAAACCTGGAAAGGAACAACAGGTACCAGCTACTGCAAAAATGTGCCAAATAGTAAAGGCCATCAAGACCTCTAGTTTTATTTCATGATATTTCAAATAACAGGATCTCATTCCTTTTTAAGGCCAAATAGTACTTGATTGTGTATAAGTACTACATTTTCTTTATCCACTTATCTTTTGATGGGCAGAGGGTTAAATTGCTTCAAATATTGGCCATCTGTTAGGTTGCTTTCAAATACTGTCCATTGTGAACAGTGCTGCAACAAACAAGGAAGTGTATACATCTTTTCCATATTTTTATCTCCTTTCCTTTGGGTAGATATTCAGCAGTGGGCTTGCTGAATCACAAGGTAGGTCTATTTATTAGTTTCTTGAGAAACCTCCAAAGTTTTCTTCATAGTGATTGTTCTAATTTATATTCCCACCAGCAGTGTATGGTGGTTCTATTTTTCTCTGCATTCTTACCAGCATTTGTTATTGCCTGTCTTTTGGATGAAAGCCATTGAAACTGGGGTATGATGATATCTCATGATAGTTTAGATTTGCATTTCTCTGATGATTAGTGGGATGTTGAGTACTTTTTCATATGCCTATTTGGCATACTTAAGTGTTCTTTTGAGAAGTAGCTATTCAAATATTTTGCCCATCAAAAAATGGGAATTATAAGATTTATTCCTATAGAGTTATTTGAGCTTCTTATATATTTTGGAGTTTAAGCCCTTGTCAGATAGGCAGTTTGCAAATATTTTCTCCCATTCCCTGGATTGTCTTTTCAATTTTTTGATTGTATCCTTTCCTGTGCAGAAGCTTTTTAACTAAATGTGATCCCATTTCTGTTTATCTTCTCAAGAAACTTTTGCCTACATCAGTGTCCTGAAGAGTTTCCCCGAAGTTTTCTTATAGTAGTGTCATAGTTCAAAGTCTTAGATTTAAGTCTTTAATCCATTTTGATTTATTTTTCTATATGGTGAGAGATAAGGGTCTAGTTTTATTCCTCTGCATATGGATATCCAGTTTTCCCAGCATCATTTATTGAAGAGATTGTCTTACCCAGGGATATTATTGGCAGCTTTTTTGAAAATTAGTTCACTATCAGTGTGTGGATTTATTTCTCGGCTCACTATTCTCTTCCATTGGTATTTGTGTCTGATTCTAATACCATGCCATTTTGGTTACAGTAGCTCTGTAGTATAATTTGAAGTCATGTAATGCATTTCCTCCACGTTTTTCTGTTTGTTCAAGATAATTTTGGCTATTCTGGATGTTTTGTGTTTCCAAATAAATTTTAGGATAGTATTTTGTTTTAATTTCTGTGAAGAATGTCATTAGTATTTTGATGGGGATTGCATTGAATCCATACACTACTTCAAGTGGTATGGACAGTTTAACAATATTGATTCTTCCAATCTATGAACATGAAATATATTTCCATATTTAGTGTCCTCTTCAATTTCTTGGGTCAGTGTTATATAGTTTTCATAGCAAGATCTATCACTTCTTTGGCTAATTCCTAAGTATTTAACTTTCCTTGTGGTTATTGTAAATGACATTAATTCCTCATTTCCTTTTTAGATGGTTCACTATTGGCATTGTAAACCAAAAAGTATCAATGAATTTAGAAAGTTTATTTTGCCAAGGTTAAGGATGTACCTATGACACAACATCAGGAGGTACTGAAGACATGTACCCTAGGTGATCAGGGTACAGTTAGCATTTATACATTTTAGGGAGACATGAGACATCAATCAATATGTACATTGGTTTGGTTCAGCAAGGTGGTAAAATTTAAAGTAATAGGGTGGGGGGCTTCCAGGTGAGAAGTTGGTAAGAGACAAAAGGTTGCATTTTTTTGAGTCTTTGATCATCCTTCCACTGAATATACAATTTAATCTGGCTCAGTTAATCTACATTTTTATATAAACAATAGGGCAGAAGAAGCAATCAGATATGCGTTTATCTCAGGTGAGCCTCAGAGTAATAACTGAGTTTTGTCTATCCTTTGTCCACAAAGAATTTCCTTATGGGCAGCTTGTGAGGGAGGAAGGCAGCTTTTTATCTTTGTAGCTATCTTATTTAGGAATAAAATAAGAGGCAGGTTTGCCTGGCATAGTTCCAAGCATAACTTTTAACTTGACTTAGTAATTTTGGGATCCTAAGATTTATTTTCCTTTCACAGCATATATAAATAATTCTGAATTCCTATGTTGATTTTAATATCTTGCAACTTCACTGAATTTGTTTATCAGTTCTAACAGTTTTTTGGTAGACTTCATAGATTTTTCCAAATATATTATTTGCAAACAAGGATAATTTGACCTTTTTCTGTTCTAAATTGAATGCCCTTATTTTTTTCCTCTTGTCTGACTGCTCTAGCTAGGACTTTGAGTACCGTGTTCAATAATAGTGGTGAAAGTGTGCATTCTTGCCATGTTTCAGATCTTGAAAGAAAGGTTGGTTTAAATGTTCCCTCTTTGGGCAGGCATCAGCTTAGTTTGGTCTGGTTTTGCTTTCTGATATAACAGGGCAGCATTGAGTTTCATGCCTCACAATTGCTGAGTTCTTCCACTGCCCAGTGCATAGAAATGCTTTCTGCATCATGCTATCACTGCTGGAGGATGGGGGAGGCGTGGTTTCCAAAATTTTAAATTTTTTTCCTATCTTTTCAGTGATATGAAGTTAAAACAAGTTACTGTTTGTGCTCACCTGAGTGTTGATTTGTATGAAGTTACTTTTGGTGTAGGTATCTGTTAAATTGGTGTCCTTTCATGGGGAATACTCCATGGAGACTTCTATTCCACCATCTTGCCCCATCTTCCAAGTTGATTTATTTATTATACTTTAAGTTCTGTGATACATGTGCAGAACATGCAGGTTTGTTACATAGATATACATGTGCCATGGTGGTTTGTTGCACCCATCAATCCATCATCGACATGAGATATTTCTCCTAATACTATCCCTCCACTAGGTCCCCATCCCTGACAGGCCCCAGTGTGTGATATTCCCTTCCCTGTGTCCATGTGTTCTCATTGTTCAACTCCCACTTATGAATGAGAATATGTGATGTTCAGTTTTCTCTTTCTTTGTTAGTTTGTGCCATTGTGTATATGTGCCATGTTTTCTTTATCCAGTCTATCATTGATGGGCGTTTGGGTCAGTTCCAAATTTTTGCTACTGTAAACACTGCTGCAATAAACATACTAGTGCATGTGTCTTTATAGTAGAATGGCTTATAATCCTTTGGGTATATACCCAGTAATGGAATTGCTGAGTCAAATGATGTTACTGGTTCTAGATCCTTGAGGAATTGCCACATTTCTTTTTTTAAGAAAGCTAAATACAAGCCCTCAATCTCTTGTAGGGTTTCTGCTGAATTATCTACCATTAGCCTGATGGGGTTTCCTTTATAAGTGATCTGCCCCTTCTGCCTAGCTGCCTTTAACATTTTTTAAATTTTATTTTGACCTTGGAGAATCTGATGACCATGTGTCTTCAGGATGGTCATCTTATATAGTATCTCACAGGGGTTTTCTGCATTTCCTGAATTTCACTCTTGGCCTCTCCAGCGAGGTAGAGGAAATTTTTATGGATAATATCCAAAGGCATATTTTCTAAGTTGCTTTCTTTCTGTCTCTTTCAGGGACACTAATTAATGGTAGATTTGGTCTCTTTATATAATCCCATATTCCTCATGAGGTTTATTATTTATTATTTTTTCTTAATTTTGATTTCATTGAGTTACTTTGGAGAACATGTTTTTGAGCCTTGACATTCTTTCCTCAGCTTGGTCTATTCTGCTGTTTTTGTTTTACAACCTGTGATTGTATCATAAAATTCTTGACATGAGTTTTTCAACTCTATCACATCAGTTTGATTCTTTCTTAAGTGGTTGTTTAATTGTTCAGCTCTTGTATTGTTTTATTGTGTTCCTTAACATTTCATGTATTGAGTTTTAGCTTTCTCTTGAATCCTGATGATTTTCATTCCTATCAGTACTCTGAATTCTAAGTCTGTCATTTCAGCCAGTTCACCCTGGTTAAGAATATTTGCTGTTGAAGTAGCGTGGTCATGTTTGTTTGTTTGTTTGTTTGTTTGTTTTTTGAGTTGCCAAAGATCTTTCACTGGCTCTTTCCCATCTCTGTGGGCTGATGTTCCTTCAGTCTTTGAAGTTGCTGTCCTTCAGGTGGGGTTTCTTGCTTTTATCTTGATGCCCTTGGGGACTTAATTCTGATATAAGTTGGGATCATTAAACTGGCTTCATTTCTGGAATATTTTAGAGAAGAAAAGACTTGGCTCAGCACTCCTCAACTGTGTGTTCTAACTCTGGGTGGCTGGTACTCTGGCTTTGTTCTTTAGCACTTCATGGTTTGGAACCTGTTGTGCTGGAAGGCCAAGATGTTCCCAGTCTCCGGCCCATAACAATCTCATGGGTATTGCAGATCAAAGTCCTTCTTCAGGTCAATCGCAGCAGGATCCATGCTTGCATTCAGGTACTAGCATCTACAGCAGCACAGCAGGTACTGGTGTGCACATAAATACCAGCATCAGTGCCCGCATTTGCGCTAGTGTTGGTGGTGCAGCATGATGCCTGTGTGTCAGTGAGGTGTAGAGACAGTGGGGTACACTTGTGCTAACAGTGATGGTGCAGACCAGTGCACATGCACCCCTGTGCTGTCAGGACGGAAGTGGCAAGGTCTCCTCATTGGCATGTACCAGAAAAGTGGTTGGGGGATGGGCATGGGAGTGTACATGCCACAAAGCAGCAGGGTTATGACATAGTGAAAAGAGGCTGCAGTTAGGCTGATGCACATTGGTGGAACTGGTTTGCTGGAGCTCTCTGATGGGCAAGTGTGATAGTCTGCTGTCAAAGTAGCTGCAATGAGAGCCCACAGAAACCACTCTGGTGCATCTGAAGCTGCACTGCAGGAGAGTGTGGCCATGCTGGGGTTCCATGAGAGGTCAGCAGACAGAGGGGCAATCATAGCAGTCTGGCCCCATCCTTCAGGCAAAACTACCCTACTCTGTCCATGTCCACCAGTCACCCAAAAGTTAAAGTCCCCTCAAAGAGTATGGCAAGCTTTGGGCTATGGATGTTGCTAGCTGTACTCTACAGTAGACATTCTTGCACCAAACCCTCTGTGATCTATACAGGCTGGCATTCTTCCTTTTCCATTTCTCTAAGCAGCTTTCCTTCCCCACTCAAGTGTCCATGGCAGTTGTGAAATCTCCTGCTGCTGGAATTCTGCAGGTTTGTGGCAAGAGTGGCTCAGTCCTCACTTGTTCAACTTGCCTCTTCTCCGGTAGTCTCTAGGAGTAAAGAACAAGTCTTGGTGCTCAGAAAAACCAGGATTCTCTGCTTCCTTCCACTTCAGCCCAGTGACTGCATCCTCCCTCCATCCATTCTCAATGCCTTCCATCTGAAGATTTGCAGAAAATGTGCCAGTCTACCTGAAGTCTGGTCTCTCAGTGGAAGATCTTCCTCCTGGCTCTGTCTATTTGGCCATCTTGGCTCCTCCTTCTAGGGCTGCTTTAAAATCAGTGTCAGATATTCTGACATCTGTGCCATGTCTATGTATCTTTTGATTGTCTTTTCTCATTCCTTTGAGATTTTTCTACTTTTTGGTCAAATGAATGGTTTTAGATTGTGTCAAAGACAGTTTGAACATTGTTATGAGCCTCTGAGTGCCATTTAAATTTTCTGTTTTAGCAAGCAGTCAAAGCCAACCAATTTAGGTTTAGAATGCAACTCTTGGACCATTTCGTGGACTGTGATTCAAATGTCAGTTTAGTTTTCAGAGACTCTTCTGTGCTTTTGTGGTTAGCTCTGTTTGTGTGCTACCCCGAGGCCAATTTGAAACCTGAGTGGCATTACATACCATAATTCTGTTCTCAAACCATTTGTTGTGCTGATTCTGGTCAATGCCATGCAAGGATTGGTTGGAACCTACCAGGACTTTAAGTACACAGATTTAGAGAACCACTTTCTCCAGCATTGTCTGCTCTGTACCTTTGCCCCCATTCTCTAGTTCGAAGGTGCTAGTTTGCTACCTATTTGTTGTTGTTCACTTAATGCAGGCAGGGATGATTGAGAATATTCTGCTCAAAGTCTCTACAGAGCACAGTGGGGAGAAGGAAGGGCATGGCCCCTGCTTACAGTACTGCAGAGTGAGTATGGTCAACAGGGCTACACCCAACCTGCTTCAGAGCACCTGGTGGGGAGAGTTAGTTCAACTGTCATTTGAAGGGTGGGGATGGTTGACAAAGCATCACCCACAGTCTTCGCAGAGCCTAGTGGGAAGTGGGAGAGATGGGCATAGTTGCAGAGCTAACATCTGCAGACCTTTCTTCTTCCTGATTCTTTGACTATAGAGAAAAAAAAGGTTTATGCTTTCCTGGGGCTTTTTTTGTATGTGTCCATTTGTGATTCTAATTCCAGGATGCTATCGGAGATCCTTCAGTCTCTAAAGTCTCTAACTAGTCAGAAGTCTCTAACTTTATTCTTTACCTTTTAATGTTTTTTTTTCATGATTATTTTATGCATTTTGTTGTTGTTGAAATTAGCAGGAGCAATAGAGTAAAATGCGCTTGTTCCATCTTGTCTAGAACTAGGAGCTCCGTGTTTTTTACGCTTCTGCCTATTTTATTTTTCCTTTGATTGCCTATTTCTTTTTCTTTTGACCAACTCCTTTTTCTCTTTAAGATTTAGCCCAGAGGAATCACCATACTGTTGTTCACAGTGATTAAAGTAATTACGCTCCCACCAACAGTATAGAAGCATTACTTTTTCTCTACAACCTTGCCAGCATCTTTTTTTTTTCTTTTCAATAATAGCCATTTTTTGTTGGTGTGAGATGACATCTCATTGTGGTTTTTATTTGCATTTGTCTAATGATCAGCAATGTTTAGCTTCTTTTTCCATATGATTGTTGGCTGCATGTATGTCTTCTTTTGAAAGGTGTCTGTTCATGTCCTTTGCCCTCTTTTTTATGGGGTTATTCTTTTCTTGTAAATTTATTTAAGTTCCTTATATGTGCTAGATATTAGACATTTGTTGAATGCATAGTTTGAAAAATGTTCTTTCATTCTGTAGGTTGTCTGTTTATTGATAGTTTCTTCTGCTGCTCAGAAGTCCTTTACACTATTCACAACACTAAAAACATGGAATAAACCTAAATGCCTATTAGTGATAGACTAGATTAAGAAAATGTGGTACATATATGTAATGAACTACTATGCACCCATATAAAAGAACAGTATCATATCCACTGCTGGGGCATGAATGGAGATGGAGGGCATTATCCTTAGCAAACTAACACAGGAACAGAAAGCCAAATATAGTATGTTTTCACTTATAAGTGGGAGGTAAGTGATGAGAACACATGGACACATAGAGGGGAACAACACATGCTGAGGCCTTTCAGAGGGTGGAGGGTGGGGGAAGGAGAAGGTCATGAAAAATAAATAACTGATGGGTACTAGGCTTAATACCTGAGTGATGAAATAATCTATGTAGCAGTCCCCCATGACACAAGTTTACCTAACAAACCTGCACATATACCCCTGAACTTAAAATAAAAGTTAAAAAAAGAAATTTTAAATAATATAAAAAATTCACCTAGAGTTTATCTCCTAAATGAAGCCTTCATGGTACTCAAAGGTTGCTGTATATGCCCATTCTTGTCAGTATTACTCCTCCTCTCTAATTGTATTTACTTAACTGTTTATTTCTGTGTCTATTGTTCTAATCATATTGTGTGTGAATTCTTTTAGGGAACTCAAAATTGTAACTTCAGTGTCTAATTTCCTGACATATGGTAGGAACTTAATAAATGGTTCTTGAATAAATGAATGGGAGGAAAAAACAAGTTATGTATTAATTCCTATTTCCTTAAATTAAATGATTGGAAATTTCTTATTTTGTACCTATTGTGTTCCAGAAATCTTTCTTGGCACTGGGAATCCAGAGGTGATGAGAGGGAAAATTCCCTGATTTTACAGGGCTTACATTCTCCTAGGAGGGATGAATAATAACAGTAAATGCAAGATCTTTATAACTAATAATAAATGTTGTTTGCAGTGAAGAAAACTGAAAGAGGGGGTTAACATAGATCAAATGTTGGAGAAAAATTTATTGAGGGGACATTTGAATTAAGACAGGAATTCTAAAAGGGAGAACTGAGAATGTGTTGAGATATAAGTTCTAGGCAGATAGAACAGTAATTGCTAAGGATCTCATGAAGTAGAGTTATTAGTGTTTGCCAAATAGTTTCACCTACTAGGCACACTGCTGTGTTATAGTAAATTATTAATAACAAAAGGTGTCAACATTGTATTTAAGCCATCTTTCTATCTCTCAGGGCCCCCACTGGAGTGTCTTACATAGAGTAGATGCTCAGACTATAATAAATTTCAAATGAAATTATTTTTACTGATGTAGAAACTCATCATGTTAGCTCTTTATTTTGTATATCAAAAATATTTCTATAAATAACATTGTTTCTGAATCTCATGGCTATTATGGATTTATTTTTTTGTGTCATAATAATTGATGTACACGTAGGTATCCTTAGGTGCCTCAGAATGTATTATGGTCAGAAATTTGTATTCTATTTATATTTGCCTACCGAGTGTCTAGGAAAATGCTAACCAAATAAAAGGTGCTCATTGAATATATGCATGATAGACAATACAGATTTATTTTACTGGGTCTATAGTTTATTATAATTATGGAAAAATAGTCCTTTCTAGGTTGCATATGTTTATAAATCCTCAAAGACATGATTATGCTTTTTGCTATATATCAATTATGAAGTCCGTGAACAAAATACTTTCAATTTCATGTAAGATACACAGACTTTCTTCAGAACCTATAATACTTTTTGTGAAAATAAAATTGAAGTTATCCCTTTGTTACACTTTGATTTTTATTCATATTAAATGTTTGTATTTTTAAACTTATTTTTATAAAAATACTTCAAATAATTAAAATATTACCCCCAGTTCTGTATTTAAAACAAAGAAAAAAGAATATTCTTTGGTACTATTAAAATTTATTTTGAAAATCTTTGTTGCTGAGCAGCAGCTAAAATAAACTCAAGCCTCTTTTTCTTATGAAAGGCTTTTCCATTGTTTATAATCACAAACACAGTACAATATACAGTAGCGTTCCATTTTACAGATGCTATTTTTGGAACATTTTTAGTATGGCAGTAAGATTATAGTAAAAATACAGACTTTGAACCTGACAATACCTGTGGTTGAACCTAAGTCTAGTTAAGATCTTAGAGTCTGATTAACATGAAGATTATCACCATTCACTTACAGGATAATTGAATGAAAAAATATATGTTAAGTACCTATTCCACTGGCTTGTTTGAGACTGAAACCTGAGAAGACCACCCCGGTAGAGGTAGTCAGCAGCAGACAGACCACACAAAGATGGCTTCTTACTTCCAACCGAATACAAAATATAGTCCTCATTTTATATTGTATTCCTCCTCCCTCTTTAAACACCAGGATTAGGGAGAGCAAGAACATAGGACCAGTTTTCTTCCATGAAAATGAAAACTCAGACCACCCTCTTTTGTACCTTTTCATTTCTAAGCAACTTCTGGCCAGTGAGTAGTGGTGGTGGTGGCGGCGGTGTAGATTCTATTTGGAGTCAGATGTGATGTTGGAATGTTAAAGTAGATGTAGTTTTATCAAAAGTGACTGGGAAAATCAAGAAAGAAAACTCATTTAGGTATAATAATGAATTAAAAATAAAACCATTTCGTGGATATACACTGTTATGATTAAGATATGGGTCCCGGAGGCAGAACCATGGTATACAGATTCTGACTTCACCACTTCCCAGATACGTTACTTTGGACGTTAATTTTCTTCATCTGTAAAGAGGAAATTGAATTCTTCCTAGAAATGTTTTGAAGATTTTATAAGGCAGTATTTGTGTTTAGAACAGTGTTAGGTCCATAGTAATTCCTCAACCAATCATATATCTATCTAACTGTCATCATTATCATCATCATCATCTCACTGAATTGAGACTAGTTAATTTACTTATTATATTTTTAGGGTGGTCAGGATTTAAGAATCTGCACTGTACAGCATTAAAGATATTTTAGGCTGTCTGTCTGGATTGCTCTAATCCCCAAACTTTCACTTGACTTCTTGTTATTCAGAATATCTAAAGTAGCTTCCACTGCTATCATCACTTTCTAGCATCTCTCTCTAATATACTGCCTTTATTAGACATATCACTACCTTTATTTGTGAAGTTTCTTATTAACTGTCCGTATGACATAGACTGTATTTCATGAGGGTTGAGACATTGCTTATCTTATTTATAGCTATAATTCCACTGTCCACAATAGTAGGTTCTTAATACATATATTAATATTTAGACTAGGTCAGAGTCGTTTTTTCCAGAATCAAGTGCTACCTAATTTACAGACTATATGTACAATCATTTTGTATGTGAATCATTTTGTATTTAAATTTTTAAAAATATTGTTATTAAATTTTATAACGTATCCTTTTCAGGCCATATTCTCAGTTGCGGGATTTGGATTTTGGAGAGTTTTTTTTTTTTTTTTTTTAAACACAGTGTGGAATTAGTATAGCAGACTAAATATTTTGACATTATATTGATATAAAACAACAACTAAAATAACTAGATTTTACAGTTTAATGAAACTATTTAATTTCTCTTTTAAAATTGCATTAAATTGTCCAAGTTAATACACTGGCAGGCATTTAATTATGTTAAAGCAGTTCTTGAAAGCGTCACAGTTAAGTTTGAAAGTAGTGTTCCTGCTCTCTTTGAAGAGACAAAACTAGAAAACTATTAAATATCTACAGTAACTTTAACTTATATATTAAATGTGGTTGTCAGTTGATAAATACAGCGATTTATTTTTAAATCTGGTTGAAATGTTAGAGTGATTAAAAATTAGAACAAAATGTCTTTTATATTTATCTTCATTTTAGCTTTCTATGTGGATTATTTCTTGTGTTAAATTTGCATCTGGTATCATAATCCTATCTAAAGAACTTCCTTCAATATTGATCCCAGGTTTTTTAATGAGAGAGACTCCTGGCCAACCCTAGGCATTCTAATAATGGAGACACCTGGGTGACCCCAGGCATTCTAATACCACAGGCATTCTAAAGGGAGAGACTCCTGGTCAACGCCAGATATTCTAAAGAGAGAGATTCCTGCTGAACTCAGGCAATCTAATGATAGAGACACCTGGGTGACACCAAGCAGTCTAATGGGAAAGACTGGTGAGCCAGATGTTGATTAAGTTTCAAAACACTTTGCGATGGAGTCAGGCATGCTTAGCCAAATTTTTAAATAGTTTGTACCAATTCTTCTATGCCTCATAGTACCTCATGGCGCATTTCAGTCTAATAATAATAGTAACAACATCTGTAAATGCTTATATAGTCATGTGCTGCATAACAGAGGAAAGTAGGTGTCCCACAGAACAGTCTTGGAGAAAATGGCAGGAGAGAGCATAGGAAGAAAAAACAGAACACCCACAGAGAAATGATTTCCTTGCTGTCCAAGTGCAACATTGCTTTTCTCCAGGTGACTTCATAGATTTAAATTGTTGCTGTATACAAAGATAGTGGCACAGAAAGCAGAAACTGGACCGTTCCTGACACCTTACACTAAAATTAACTACATATGGATTAAAGACTTAAACATAAGACCGAACACAATAAAAAACCCTAGAAGGAAACCTAGGCAAAACCATTCAGGATATAGGCACAGGGAAGGACTTCATGACTAAAACACCAAAAGCAATGGCAACAAAAGCCAAAATAGACAAATGGGACCTAATTAAACTCCAGAGCTTCTGCACAGCAAAAGAAACAATCATTAGAGCGAACCAGCAACCAACAGAATGGGAAAAAATTTTTCAATCTACCCATCTGACAAAGGGCTAATATCCAGAATCTACAAAGAACTAAAACAGATTTACAAGAAACAAACAAACAAACCCATTCAAAAGTGGGCAAAGGATATGAACAGACACTTTTCAAAAGAGGATGTATATGAAGCCAACAAACCTATGAAAAAATGCTCATCATCACTGGTCATTAGAGAAATGCAAATCAAAACCACACTGAGATACCATCTCACAGCAGTTAGAATGGCGATCATTAAAAAAATCTGGAGACAACAGATGCTGGAGAGGATGTGGAGAAATAGAAACAGTTTTACACTGTTGGTGGGAGTGTAAATTAGTTCAATCATTGTGGAAGACAGTGTGGTGACTCCTCAAGGACTTAGAAATTCCATTTGACCCAATAATCCCATTACTGGGTATATATCCAAAGGATTATAAATCATTCTATTATAAAGACACCTGCACACATATATTCATTGTGGCACTGTTTAGAATAGCAAAGACTTGGAACCAACCCAAATGCCCATCGGTGATAGACTGGACAAGGAAAATGTGGCAGTTATACACCATGGAATACTATGCAGCCATAAAAAACGTTGAGTTTGTGTCCTTTGGAGGGGCATGTATGAATCTGGAAACCATCATTCTCAGCAAACTGACACAAGAACAGAAAATCAAACACTGCATGTTCTCACTCATAGGCAAGTGTTGAACAACAAGAACGCATGGACACAGAGAGGGGAGCATCACACACTGAGGTCCGTTGGCGGGGACTAGGGGAGGCACAGTGTGGGGTAGGGAGGTTAGGGAGGGATAACATGGGGAGAAATGTCAGATATAGGTGATGGGGGGATGGAGGCAGCAAACCACATTGCCATGTATGTACCTATGCAGCAGTTCTGCATGTTCTGCACATGTACCCCAGAACCTAAAATACAATTATATAATAATTGAGTAAATGAAACAAAACAGAACTCACCCCCCCCCAAAAAAATAAAAATATATAAAATCCAAGGATTTTTTCTTTTTTTTCTGCAGATACTATGGGGTTTTGAGTTTTTAAATTACAAAATTCTTAAGCTGCCTATTTTAGCTAGCTGGGACATAGCACACTAAAGTGCTAAGAGATCAATATGGGACAGAGCCTGTTTTCAGTAACACAAAGGTAATTTACTTCCTGTAGCAGAGTCTAGCACAGGCAATATTACTTCCTTCACAATGGAACATGGGTGCACAGTACAAAAACTGCATGGTAATAAAAAAAACATTTTTCAATTTCTGGGCACAAATACAACTTCTAATAAAGAATGTGTGTACATATTTAAAAAAAAATAAGAGTGGCTTGGAGCAAAGTTAGAAGCTGCTGCTCCTGTTGATACCAGTATGTGACATGCCCCCATCCCCCAACCAAGGGCACAATCACTTTGGTTTGGCACACACCTGCACTCTCTTCACCGCAAGGCTAGGTCCTGTCTGAGCTTAGAGGTGGAGCCACAGAGATGTCTGAGCTCAGGGGAGACCCTGGCCCTCTTTAGATTCTAATTTCAAAGATTTGAAATTGATGACACAGTACTGCTGATTCCCATTATTCAAAGTAGTTATGTTCAGTAAAGCTGCTGTGAACGTTAAGTTAGCAAATATTGAACTGTTTATCTTATGGTACATGGATGGTTAAGTTTCTGAGTCTCTCCTCTAAACATTTTTGTCAACTAATCAATACATAGTCTTGTTTTATGTGTGTTTCTGTTTAAAGGCACCTTATTTAATATACATTGTTGCTTGATTAACATTGAACACATGACCTATAGCACTGTAACTCATGCCTGAGCAAAACTTAACTAGCACACACATACTTTCATAAGCTACATCACAGTCTTGTGCTTGGGAACTACACAAGCACCTTAGCACCGTGCTTGGGAAACATTTTAAGCAGAGAAATCACTGACAGAAAGCATAAAAATCGGGGAAATGTGGCACTAAATAGACTGAGGAAAGGACACACTTTTTTATGGTATGAAAGCTGAAAACAAACAGAGCATCATCTTGTTCAAGCTCCGCTGAGAAAGTATGCGCAGGTGACTCACAGGCTTTCCCACTCTGCACATGTCTGCAAATGACTATAAAAGCACTGAGAATATTGATTTTGAGGTTAAAAATTAAATTTTAGCAGGTAGGTAAATTGACAAATATGAAATCCATACATCATAGAAATGGACAATTTGAAATCTATAGGATCATGAATACTCATTGAGAAATGAAGGAAAACCTGAAAATCACTGAGGAAAAGTATATAATTTGATAGTCACTCTTGACATGTATGATTATGATTAGGAAACAAATATTAAAATAATTTCAGTTATGAAGAACTTGGAAGATTTTCCTGCAAAGTCTCCATTCATTTTAGCTTCTTCAGTAACTTTAAGTGGAAGGGAGTCCTAGGAAACCATAAACAAGGTAGGTCCACTCTAATGTGTGAGGAAAAATATTCATGTGAACGGTAGAATACTGTCAGGGTGGGAAGTCCTGAGTTACTTTAGATTTCCACAGTGTATTAATTTTAGATAATAATTATCAATGTTAATTGTTTTTAAAGTTAATGTTTCCTTTCAAAATACTGTTTCTATGGTTTCTTCCTGAGCACTTGTTCTTTATTTGTATTTTATTTTTGATTTATACATTATTTGCTTGTTTGTAAATAATGTATAAAAATAATGTATAAAATTTAAATAATGTAAAAAATAATGTATAAAAATAAAATACAAATACAAAAGAATAAGTGCTCAGGAAGAAACTGTAGAAACTAATAAAAGCCTAAAGTCATCACTAAATAAAAGGACAAATATTACAATTTCTGGATACAGAAATTAACAAAAAGAGACTGTTTCTAATGTCGAGAAAGCTTGGCATTCAATGTTAAATGTCATAACCTTTGTCTTTTTCTTTTTTGTGCTGGTTTCAATTGGTACAGCATGTCATCTGTAGTAAATAATCAGTGCATTTAACTAAAAATAGAATTCTGGAAATGTTTTCTCTTGATTATGAATCAAAAAACAGCTAGTTATACAGAAAACTAAAATCAAGGACTTCAAGATCTCTTACCTTTATTGGAATGTACACAATTTCTTGCAATGAAAATGTAATTTAAAAAATTACTTATGATAACAGCAAAACTAATAAATCTGCTTTGGAAGAGAAAGCCCCAAAAATGACTTGTAAAAAGGAATCAACACTATTCATTTATCTTGACCAAGCCAATTACCTTCATCTAAAAAGTGAGGGAGGACATAATAAATGCTAATGTTTGCTGAATAATTACAAAGTGTCAGAAACTGTTCTAGTTCCTATAATATAGCTGCCGTTATTATTCTCATGTACAGATGAAACATTAGAGATGCACAGAAGTTTCTTGTCATGTCTTATAATTATTAGGTGGAAGAGTTGGGATGGAAAGCCAGGTAATGCAATTCCAGAGCCCATGCATTTGATGACACCTCCAAATGATGTGAAGTGCTATTTCCATGAGTAGAAGAAAAATGAATAGAAAAGTATTTTTACAATAATAAAGCACCACATAAAAATTAGAAAACATGATGTTCAATTTGAGGTGACTATGGTCATTTTCAGAATCCCATAAGGACATTTAATTAAAGGGACCTAATCTAGTATACATAGCACATTTCAATTGAGATCTGAAAGATAAATATTGGCTAGCAAGGTGATGTGTGTGTGTGTGTGTGCATGTGTGTGTGTGTGTGCGTGTGTGTGTTTGTGCATGTGTGTGTATGTGTTATTCCTGACAAAGGAGTATTTACAAGAAAACCACTTGTGAAAATTCCCTGGGGTGAGAAGGAACAGAAAGGAAGCCAGTATGACTAAATTTTGTATGTAAGTCACTGTTGTTAGGGACAGTGGTAGATTCAAAGAGACAAAGTGAATCTAAATTATAAACATGTTTATTTACTGAGACATTGATATATTTGATCTAATAAAACATTAATACACAGTGTAGGAATCTCTGTCATTAAACAATTTTAAAAATATTCTTTTAGAGTAGTTTTATTAATATGTTCACAGCAAAATTGGGAGAAAGTTATAGCGATTTCTCATATACCCCCAGCCCCAACACATTCATGCACTCTAATGCCAACGTTCTCCACCAGAGTGGCACATTTTGTATAATTGATGAACATCGTAATCGCACAAAGTATATAGTTTACATTAGGGTTCACTCTTGGTGGTGGACATTCTGTGGGTTCAGACAAATATATCATGACATGTATTCATCATTATAGTACCGCATGGAGTAGTTCCACTACCCTAAAAATCTATGCTCTGCCTATTCAACTCCCTCCCACCTCTTACCTCCTTCCTCTAGCTTTCTCTTCTCCTGGCCAAATCCTAGCAACCACTGATCCATTGCTGCCTTCATTGTTTTTCATTTCCAGAATGTTATACAGCCGAAATCATACTGTATGTTGCCTTTTTAGATTGGATTTTTTTCAGTTGCTGATAATACATTTAACATTCTTGTATGTATTTTCATGGCTTGATGGCTCGTTTCTTTTTACCACTAATTAATATTCCATTGTCCGAATGTAACATAGTTTATCCACTCATCTGCTGAAAGACATCTGGGTTACTTTCACATTTGGGCAATTAAGAATAAAGCTGCTCTAAGCAGCTGTGTACAAGTTTTTGTGTTAACATGTTTTCAGCTCTTGTGGCTAACTACCAAGGAGCACAATAACTGGGTCATATGGTGCGAGTATGTTTAGTTTTTGTACGAAACTTCCAAACTATATTTCAAAGTGGTTGAACACTTTATTGTCTTCCAAGGTAGCAGTGAATGCAAGTTGCTGTTGCTCTACATCCTTGCCATCATTACATGTTGTCAGTGTTGCAGATTTTCCAAATTCTAATGATGTGTAGTCATATATGATTGTTTTAATTTGCATTTCCCTGGTGATATATGAGGTGAAGCATATTTTCATATGTGGTCATATGCTTATTTGCCATCTGTTTATCTTCTTTGGTGAGGTGTCTATTCAGGTCTTTGGTCCATTTTGATATTTCATTATTTGTTTTTTATTGTTGAGTTTTAAGAGTGCGTTGTACATTTTGAATGATAGCCCTTTTTAAAATGCATTCTTTGCATTTATATTCATGAGAGATATTGGTCTTTAGTTTTCGTTTCTTGCAATGTCTTTGGTTGGGGCATTGGGTAATACTGGCTTCACAGAATGAGTTAGAACTTAGTCCCTCTTCTGTTTTTTGAAAGAAATTATGGAGAACTGGTATACTTTCTTCCTTAAAAGTTTGGTAGAATTTACTAGCAAACACATCTGGACTTGGTGCTGTTTTTGAAATTATCTATTTAATAGCTATAGGCCTATTTCAATAGTTTATTCTTGAGTGAATTTTGGCACTTCACTCTCTCCTTGCTTGCATGGTTTCTGAGAAGACAGATGCAATTCTTACCATTGTTTCTCTATTGGTAAGATGTTTTTCTTCTGTCTTCTTTCAGGACTTTTTGACTTTTGCTTTTCTGAGGTTTACAAATAGTACGCCTAGGTATGGGGGATTCTTTTGGCATTTATTTTTCTTGGTGTGCTCCAAGCTTCCTCAATCTCTGGTTTGGTATCTTAAGTTAATTTGGGGGGAATCCTCAAGCATTATTATTTCCAATATTTTTTTCCGTTCCTCTCTTTGTTCCCTTCTTATATTCTATTATGTGTATGTTATACCTTTTGTAGTCGCTCCACAACCCTTGAATATTCTGTTATTTTCAGTCTTTTTTCTATTTGCTTTTTAGCTCTGGAAGTTTCTATTAGTGTATTCTCAAATTCAGAGATTGTTTCCTCAGTCATGTTCATTCTATTAATATGCTTATCAAAGGGATTTTTATGTTCCTGTGACACTGCTTTTAATCTCTAGTCTTTAAAAATATTCTTTCTTAGGATTGATAGCTTTCTGCTCACATTGCTCATCTGTTCTTACGTACTACTGTATCCATTAGAGCATTTGGCATATTAGTTATAGTTTTAAACTCCCAGTCTGATAATTCCAAGATCCCTGCCATGTCTGGTTCTGTGTCTGTTCAATTCCAACATCCCTGCCATGTCATGGTTGCTGTGTCTGTTCAATTTGTGTTTTGCTTTCTGGTATGTCATGTAATGTTTTCTTGATAGCCAGACATGATGTAGCAGGTAAAATGAACTGCCATATGTAAGCCTTTGGTAATGTGGTAGTAACATGTGGTGTGAGAAGAAGAGTACCGTAGTCCCACAATTAGGTCTTGGTCTTTTAGAGAGCCCACGCCTCTGGGCTGTAAACTTCACAAGTGTTTCTCAGTTTTTTCCTCCCTGCTTTGGAGGGACAAGATGCCCAGAGTAGGCTGGAGTTGGGCATTTCCCTTTTTCCCCTTATTCCACGTTAGTTAGGCTCCGATAACGCCCCAGTAGGTAGGCTCTGATTAACTAGTTTCTCCTGAAAACAAGCCCTGTTTCAAAAAAGCAACGTACTCTCATGTATTTTTAAATGATTCCTCTTCCTCTCCCTTTCCCTCTGACAGAGCACAAAGGGATTTTCTCTGATATTTTCTGTGAGCATCTTGTGGAGATCCTGGAGGATAATCTCACCAAAGTGTAGGAATCTCCCTATGGCTGGGTCCCCATGGAGTTTTTAACTCTCAGACTTATTCACACGAACCGTTCAGCATTTGTCAACTTACAACATGGATTTTCCCGGCATTGCATTGAATCTTGTGACTGTTTCCACTCCTATCTGCTCCAGTAAGCTATGACTCCCTGTGTTCATCTATCTGTCTCTCCAGTCTTGGGGACAGTGGTTGTCCTGTGTCCTCACCTCTCCCACAGATTTAAGAGTTATTAATTTTCAGTCTGTTGGGCTTTTTACTGTTAGGAAAGAAAGGTGACTTTCAAGCTCCTTACACGTGGAACCAGAAACTCGAACTGTCCACTATTGGTTTTTTGGTGTTAGAAGTGTTGGACAAGCTCAGTGACTCTAGGTGTCTGAATTTTGTTACTTCTTTATTTCTAAAAGAATTACACAAGACACTGTTCACACTGTAATTGCCAAGAGTTTAGGACTCAAATCCCAACTGAAAAAAAGCCGGATAATGCTTGAGTCTCAAAAAAATTGATTTTTACCTGGATATATACATCTAAAATTGTAGGACTTATTTTGTTCATATTTTGTTTATAAATTTGCACCTACAATTAAGAGGATTATTGATTAGTATTTTTCTTACAGTATGCTTGTTATGGTATGAAATCAAAGTTATCCTTGTCTCATGAATCAGCCAGGAGGTGTTTTCCCTTTTCACATTATGTAATTACCTAAGAGTTGTATGAGATTGGTGCTTTTTTCCCCTTAAAAGTTTGAAGGAATTTACTAGCAAATAAATTTTCTGGGGCTGGAGTTTTCTTTATGGGAAGAAATCTAATCAATTTCTTTGATATAAAACTATTATGATTTTAATTTATTCTGTTAATTTCTGTCACTATGTTTATCTTGTAACTTGTTCATTTCATCAAAATACCTTTTAAAATGTCATTAGGATTTTAAAGTTGTTCACCTTTTCATTTTTGAAATTGATATTTGTACCACCTATCTTTTCACATGATCAGTTTTAGTAAGGATTAATTTTGTTTTTTAAATCAACTTTTAGCTTTATTTTTTTTGTTGTATATTTTGTTTCCATTACATTAATTTTTGTACTTTTTTAATCACTTGCTACTTTACTTTGTGTTTAATTTGCTGCTTCATTTCTAACTTTTTGACATAAATGTTTAGATTAACAATTTCCATTGATTCTTTTTTTCCTTATATGTATTTCAAAAATGACTGCGTTTTCATTTGTATTTAAAAATATTTTATAATTTTTAATTTTTATATCTTATTTAATCATGAGGCTAGTGATGTTATTGCATTATATCCAAACATTTTAGGATTTAGAAATAATCTAAATATTGATGTCTAGCTTGATTTCACTGTAATAAACAATAAGACTATGATTTTAATCTTTTTAAAATTATGGAGATCTAGTTGTTATCCAATGTGGTCAATTTTGAAAAATACTCATTTCCAGTTGAATACAATGAGTTCTGTGGTTCTTAGGTTCAACATTCTATATGTTAATTTTACCAAGTTTGTTCATCGTGATGCTTAAATACACTATACTGCTGACTTTGCTTTTTTGTTGTTGTTGGCTTGTTTTATCAGTTACTAAGGGGGTATATTAAAATTTATGATTGTTTTTCTTTTAAATTTGTGTTTGCAGTTACTTTATTTTAACCTTATAAAGTTAGAGCCTGTATTATTAGTTGTGTATATATCAAGAATTTGTGCCCTTGGTGATTGGCACTTTTATTATTGTTGAGTATCCTACTTTATATATTGCTGCGTCTTGCCTTTTACTTTCAGCTTTATGAGTTTTCTTATTTTTTGCTTTTGCCGTAAGTAGCATGTGGCATTTTAAAATCTAGAATTATTTTAGTTTTAAAAAATTGAATCTGACATTCTTGGTCTTATAACTTAATTTCAATTTAATATAATTCAGTTAATGTCATATTTGGAAGTAAATATATGATCTTATGCTTTGTTCTCTATTGTATTTGTTTACATGTTTTCCTCTTCTTTCTTACATGTTTGGGGATATATTAAATGTCTTTATTATTCCATTTTCCTTTTCTATTAGCTTCTTAGTTATAGATTTTTATTAATGATTAAAATTGCAATTTACATTCTACTTTAACATCTAATACAAATAAATACTTTTGGCAATTTGTGAACAATGAATGCAGCTTGGAATACTTTAATTCCATTTATAAACCTTATCTTTTGTAATTTTTTTGTACAGTTCTGTATATATTTTTAAGCCACACATGGTATTATTACTAATACAATTAGTATTATGTTAGATTTACTGCAGCATTCATTATATTTATTTTTTCTTATGTTCTTTATTCCTTTATGCCTATATTTTTTCTCTGGAATTATTTCTCTGCTGTGCAAGAAATTATCTTTATTTTTTGTGCAGGTTTGTTTGTTTGTTTGTTTTGAGACAGAGTCTTGCTCTGTCACCAGGCTGGAGTGTAGTGGCAATCTCGGCTCATTACAGCCTCCACATCCCAGGGACTCTCCTGCTTCAGCCTCCCAAGTAGCTGAGACTACAGGTGCATGCCACGACATCCAGCTAATTTTTGTGTTTTTTTCT
Source organism: Sapajus apella (assembly GCF_009761245.1). NCBI lineage: Eukaryota > Metazoa > Chordata > Mammalia > Primates > Cebidae > Sapajus > Sapajus apella. Next base: position 74,003,453 of record NW_022436946.1, on the reverse strand, counting down.
TTTTTGTGTGTGATTTTTATTTATTTATTTATATTTATATTTTTTATTGCATTTTAGGTTTTGGGGTACATATGAAGAATACACAAGATTGTTGAATAGGTACACACGTGGCAGTGTGATTTGCTGCCTTCCTCCCCTTCATCTATATCTGGCATTTCTCCCCATGCTATCTCTCCCCAACTCCCCACCCCCCCACTGTCCCTCCCCCATTTCCCCCCAACAGACCCCAGTGTGTAGTGCTCCCCTCCCTGTGTTCTGATTGTTCAACATCCGCCTATGAGCGAGAACATGTGGTATTTGATTTTCTGCTCTTGTGTCAGTTTGCTAAGAATGATGGTTTCCAGGTTCATCCATGTCCCTACAAAGGACACCAACCCATCATTTTTGATGGCTGCATAATATTCCATGGTATATATGTGCCACATTTTCCCTGTCCAGTCTATCATTGATGGGCATTTGGGTTGGTTCCAGGTCTTTGCTATTGTAAACAGTGCTGCAATGAACATTTGTGTGCATGTGTCCTTACAGTAGAATGATTTATAATCCTTTGGATATATACCCAGCAATAGGATTGCTGGGTCAAATGGAATTTCTATTTCTAGGTCCTTGAGGAATCCCCACACTGTCTTCCACAATGGTTGAACTAATTTACACTCCCACCAACAGCATAAAAGTGTTCCTATTTCTCCACATACTCTCCAGCATCTGTCTCTAGGTTTTTCAATGATCGCCATTCTAACTGGTGTGAGATGGTATCTCAATGTAGTTTTGATTTGCATTTCTCTAATGACCAGTGATGATGAGCATTTTTTCCTGTTTGTTGGCCTCATGTATGTCTTCTTTTGTAAAGTGTTTGTTCATATTCTTCGCCCGCTTTTGAATGGGCTTGTTTGTTATTTTCTTGTAAATCTGTTTTAGTTCTTTGTAAATGCTGGATATCAGCCCTTTGTCAGATGGGTAGACTGCAAAAATTCTGTTGGTTGCCGATTCACTATAATGACTGTTTTTTTTTTTTTTTTTTTTTTTTTTTTTT
>NW_022436946.1:73885960-74002320 GCF_009761245.1 Sapajus apella | reverse complement strand
GCTGTGGAGTTTGATTAGGTCCCATTTGTCTATTTTGGCTTTTGTTGCCAATGCTTTTGGTGTTTTGGTCATGAAGTCCTTGCCTACACCTACGTCCTGAATGGTTTTGCCTAGATTTTCTTCTAGGGTTTTTATGGTGTTAGGTCTTATGTTTAAGTCTTTAATCCATCTGGAGTTAATTTTAGTGTAAGGTGTCAGGAAGGGGTCCAGTTTCTGCTTTCTGCACATGGATAGCCAGCTTTCCCAATACCATTTATTGAACAGGGAATCCTTTCTCCATTGCTTGTTTTTGTCCGGTTTGTCAAAGATCAGATGATTGTAGATATGTTGTGTTGCCTCCAAGACCTCTGTTCTGTTCCATTGGTCTATATCTCTGTTTTGGTACCAGTACCATGCTGTTTTGATTACTGTAGCCTTGTAGTATAGTTTGAAGTCCGGTAGTGTGATGCTTCCCACTTTGTTCTTTTTGCTTAGAATTGACTTGGCTATGCGGGTTCTCTTTTGGCTCCATATGAAGTTTAAGGTGGTTTTTTCCAGTTCTGTGAAGAAGGTCATTGGTAGCTTGATGGGGATAACATTGAATCTGTAAATTACTTTGGGCAGTATGGCCATTTTGACCATATTGATTCTTCCTAACCATGAACATGGAATGTTTCTCCATCTGTTTGTGTCTTCTCTTATTTCGTTGAGCAGTGGCTTGTAGTTCTCCTTGAAGAGATCCTTTATGTTCCTTGTTAAGTTGTATTCCTAGGTATTTTATTCTCTTTGTAGCAATTGTGAATGGCAGTTTGTTCTTGATTTGGCTCTCTTTAAGTCTGTTATTGGTGTATAGGAATGCTTGTGATTTTTGCACATTGATTTTGTATCCTGAGACTTTGCTGAAATTGCTTATTTTTTTCTTTTAGTAGAGACGAGGTTTCACCATGTTGGTCAAGATGGCCTCAATATCTTGATTTCATGATCTGCCTGCCTCAGCTTCCCAAAGTGGTGGAATTACAGGTGTGAGCCACCATGCCCAGCCTGTGGCTTCTTAATAATTTATTTCATTTTATCTTTGTCATCTGCAATGTAATTTTTTTCTTTTTAAATGATATTTCATTGTTTTGCCATAAATGTCACTCATTTTTCTAAATGTACTTTGATATATGTATGAGGTTAAATACATATATTTTTTATTTTTTTAAATTATACTTTATGTTCTGGGTATATATGCAGGTTATGCAGGTTTGATTTTGAAAAAAAAATTTTGTTGAATGTAGAATTTTAGGATGTCTGCAATTTTTTTCTTTCAATACTTTCAAGATATCATCCATTATCTTCTGGCTACCATATCTTCTTTTGAATGTGTGTTGAAATTTATAATGTTGCTCCTTTTAGAATCATGTTTTATTCTCTGGTTGCCTAAAATATGTTATATTCTCTTTGAATTTCAGCAGGTTTACTATATTTGTATATGTGTGGTTTTCTTTAAATACCTTTAAATATGTGGCTTTTGGAAAATTCTCAGGCATTATATAGTCTTAGGCATTTTTTCTGCCGCATATCCTTTTACTTCTTCCGGAGTGCCATTTTAAACATGTTTAAATTTTAACTATTTTCTCTTTCAGTAATTTTTAATACTTTCTGTTTTCCATCCTTCAATCTATCTATTCTTTAGCCTGAAGATTTCCGACTGATCTTTATTCTACCTAAATCACTATTATCCTATTTAGCAATGTCTCATTTCCCATTAAAATAATGTATTCAGCCTTACTTTCTGTTATTTTATGTTTGTAGGATTTATATAGTATTGTGTGTGTGTGTGTGTGTATAACCCAAATATGTGTACATGTATTTCATTTTTTGCTTAGATTCTTTTTTCCTATTTTCTTGAACATGTTATAATTAATATATACATAATTTGTGAATCTATTATATTTTTTATTTTTCTTTTCTTTTTTTCCTGTTTTGTAATTTGCTTATGCTTCCTGATGTTCTAAGTAATTTTTTATTGAATGCGAAGTGATGTGATAAAAAAATTGTGGAAATTATTTAAAGTTTTAAATGATGTTAATGACTACAGAGCCATGTATTTAGACTTTAAAACACAGTTAATAGAGAAAGATAAGACCTGACTTGGTATTGAACTGATTTTAAGATAAGCTTTAATTTTGAAGAGATTTGGCCATTTTAACTTTGTCTTTGTGCCCAAGTTGTAGTTCTTTAGTTTCCAAGTGAAATTCTGAAGGGCTTTCCTCCTTAGAAAACCATAAACTTTAGTTTTGATTGCTAAATTCCTATTAAGCTACCTAATGTTCACCTCAACATCTCAAACTCTATTCTGCTGATGGATCAACGAAGGCTTTGAGGGTATAAATAGATGTTGAGCTCACCCCTGATTCTTCTTCTGTAGCAGACCTTGCTACCTCAAATTCTTGCTGTTTTGATAGCTCTCCAGTGTTTTCAAACATACCTTTAAAAACATTTTAAATAGTCCTCTCTAGTTTTCCAAGGGCATGTTATTTGATAGAAACAATTCTCCCACACCTGAAACAGGTAGTGTTTTTATCGTTCAAGTTTTTTCTTTCTCAAAGACAAAAAGGAAAATCTAAACACAACTAGAATGATAATACAAATTATGTAAAAAGGAATGAGACCAAAAAGTTTTTGGGATGACAAAAATAGATCAGAAAATGGTTCATTGGTGTTCCAGTTAGTATAGTTGCATAATCAATTACCATAAAATTAATGTCATAAAAATTCTTGTTATTATGCTTGCAAAGTCGGTGGGCCAAGAATTTGGATGCAGCACAGTGGAAATTGTTTGCTTCTGCTCCAAGATGTCTGGATTCTCAGCTGGGACAATAAGCTTAGATTACTTGACAGCTGGGGACTGGAGTCATTAGAAGTATCTTTACTCATTTGTTTTTTGGCTGATTCCAGATGCTAAATAGGATCTCAGCTGAGGCTGTGACCAGAGCCTCATTGGTCTCTTTTTGAAGATTATATTTCCTCAAGTGACCTCATGATAGTCAGACTTATTAAATGGTCATTCAGAGCTCATAATTCAATGTGTCTGTAAGGTAAAAATTACATTAGTCTTTTGGACTGTATTGAAAGACATACAGCTGCATATTTGCCACAATCAATTGGTTAAAAGCCAGTAACAAACCTAAAAGTTTTATTATGGGGAGAAGAGTAGCATAAAAATCTCATCTCTCAATATGGGAGAGGTGAAGTCACTTTGTAGAAGACTTTGTGAGATGGGAGATATTTTTGTGGCAAGCTTGTGAAGATATGTCACAAGGGCAGAAGCATAACAGATGTAACCCAGAACTTTAAAAAGAACTTAATTATCAAAAGCCAATATAAAATATTCACACAAAATCTGAGAGAACTGATTATGAACAAACCCATACTGAAAGATCTATAAGATACATGCCAGGAAATTGAATCCAAAATGAAGTAAGTATCAAGAAGCAATGATAAAAAATAAATTGTTAACTATATGAGTAAACTTCACACAGAATCTAAAGGTCAATAATAATTATAGTAACTAATTAGAATAAAAATAATGTGGAAATAAAATATTGGATGGCAATAAGTTAAGAGAAAGGCCAGTCATTGTGTTTAAGTCAAACATGTTCAAGAAGCAACAGGAAAGCTGTATATACAAAATACAACATTGTATGGCACAAAGTCCATGATAATCAGTGCTTATATTAAATCTAGAGAAATTAATTTTACCAGTTAAAATATGGTAAAAATAAATTACAGAATAAAACTTATTAGTGACAGTCTGAATATAAAGGATATAGAAAGATTCATAAAAATGAGATGGAAAAGATAACCAACATAAATATTAGCCAAAAGTAAAAGTTTAGTTTTTTTTTTTTTTTTTTTAATGACAAAACAAAACCTGGTAAGATGATAATGAAATAATTCACCATGAGGGTAAAAAAAGAAATCTGAATCTTTATATATTTAATATTACAGCCTTAAAAGACATTAAAAACAGAAACTGACAAAAGAAAAATAAATTAGTTATAGAGGGAATTTTGGCATACTTATTTTAACAGGGGTGTTGGGGGAGGGGGTAATAGATCAAGGTTTTCAACAATGAGCAAGAACAAAAGGAGGTGAAACAAAATAATGGATGAGAATCCTCCAGCAATCACTCCCTCAGAGGAACATCAAATTAAACAATAATTTATGCAAGAAAATACCTACTGTCACAAGAGCTGAAGAAATCAGGTGAGAGACTACAGTACTTGGTGTTAGCATAACGTCAAGAAAAGACACCTTGAAGAGGGTAGGAAGGACAATCTTAAGTCATTTGTGGCATGTCCTGTCCCAACCCCAGGCAGCAGAGCATAGGAGATAATCTGTTTGGGGGATGGAGAAGGAAGTGTGTATGAGACTTTACCTTAGAACCTACCACAGTAGAATACAGCACCAGGCAGAAACCCATGGCCCTTGATTTAGGCTGATGCTCATGGAGGGAGCATTCAGACTCACTCTGGGACAGAAGGGAATTGGCTGCACCAGTGGGAAGAATCAAGTCCTGACCCATTTCACCACCAACTGACTAAAGTGGTTTCAGGCTCAGAATAAATTTCATTGTCAGGCAGGCCATAATAGCAACAGTCCTTGGGTGAGCCCTAGTGCTGTGCTAGTCTGGGAGGTCACGGGCTTGGGTGCAAACCAATGCAATATCAGTTGTGGCTACAGAAGTTCAGGCATCGCCACTCTCCCAAAACCAGGTAGTGCAGTGAGAAAAAAAATACTTGCATATCAGATAAAGTTTAAGGTTAAAGTATAGAAAAAAACAACAGAAAAAGAAGGTCATAAATAGTCAATATAGCAGTAGAATATAATAATTGTATAATAATTGTAAATACATACATACCCAAAGCTGATCCACTTGAATATGTGATGCAAATATTAACAGAACTAAAGGAAAAGATACACTGGAGTATAATAGAAAACTTCAACATCTCATTGTCAGCATTGGACTGATCATTCAGGCAGGCAGTCAAAAAAGAAACATCAAAGTTAAACCACACTCTAGAGCAAATAGACATAACAGACATTTGCAGAACATTCTACCCAACAACTGCAGAGTACACATTCTTCTCAATAGTACAAGGAACATTTGTTAGGCCACTAAAAAAGTCTTAAACTTTTTTAAAATTAAAATCACTTCAAATATCTCTCCTGAACACAATGCAATAAAACTAGAAATCAATAATAAGAGGAACTTTGGAAACAGTTCAAACACGTGAAAATTAAACAACCTGCTTATAAATAAACAATAGGTCAATAAAAAAAAGGAAATTAAAAAATTTTTTAAGACAAATGAAAATGAAATCTCAGCATACTGATACCTATGAGACACAGCAAAAACACATTTAAGGTGGAGTTTCTAGCAATAAATTTCTATATCAAAATCTGAAATAAACATCTAAAAATAGCACCATAGGAATTAGAAAAACAGTAATGATCTAAGCCCAAAATATGTATAAGAAAGAATAATAAAGATCAGAGCAGAAAGGGGTGAAATGGGTACTAAACAAATGCAAATGACCAACAGAAAAGAGCTGTTTTTTGGAAAAAAAAAAATTGCCAAACTTTTAGCTAGACTAAAAAAAAAAAAGATGAAAATAAATTCTGGTGAGGATGTGGAGAGAAGGAAACCAAACCCTTATACACTGCTGGTGGAAATGTAAATTAGTAGAGTCATTATGGAATACAATATAAACATTCCTTTAAAAATTAAAAATATTAATACCATATGATTCAGCAATCTCATTATGGGAATACAAAGAAAGTGAAGCCAATATGCTAAAGATACATCTGGACACCCATATTTATTACAGCAGTATTCACAATAGCCAATATATGGAATCAACCAAAGTGCTCATCTACAAATGAATGGATTTTTAAAATGTGGTGTATACATATACAATGGAATATTTAGACATGAAAAATAATTCTGTCATTTCATCAACCTAAATGAACATGGAAGACATTACCTTAAGTGAGATAAGCCAGGCACAGATAGACAAACAGCATATCACCTCGCCTATGTGAAATCTAAAACAGATGATGTTATAAAAGTAGAAAGTAAAATGGTGGTTATCATAGGATGGGGAGGGTTGGAGAAAGAGAAAACCAGGAGAGGTTATTCAATGGGTACAAAGTTACAGTTACATAGGAAGAATGGGTCTTGGTTTTCTATTACACAGTAGGGTGACTACAGGAAATAACAATTACACCAATTTGATCATCATACTATGTGTAATGCACTGAAACATTACATGGTACCCTATTAAATATGTACAATTAGTATGTATTAATTATATGTAAAAACTTGAAATACTATGAGTTTAAAACTGAATCTGTTTCAAAATACAAGTGTTGTTCTAAATAGTATTAGCTATAAGATCAGTTTTTAAAAGAGCTCTAAAAGGCCTATGTCATGAAGGAGTATAGCTTATTAATCTAGCCTATTCAGTCAGAAGGGTTTAATCACAGAAGAATCTGAGAATTACAATGAATGGCTTACTGAGTGTCTAAGCAATGATCATCAAATTAAAGAACTCATGAACTTGATAAATGATCAACAAACACTTGACAGAAGAAAAACCAAGACATCTCAAAAATATGAGGCATCTGAATGTCTAAAGTCTATAATATCAAGAGGAGTCTCCAAGAAAGCATTTCTAAAATAAAGCATATCAAGTCTAAGTCCAACTATTTTAATGACGAACTGCAAAAGTATAATATAAGAAAGATATGGCATATGTGAGTACAAATGTAGTCATTATATGAAAAAGTTTTGAATTACTGAACTATTAAAAAACAGAAAATGTAGCTATTTCATTTCAATGTTGATTTATGAGTACTAAGACAAACTTCTAAAAAATGTTGAGTGAAAAATGCTTGCTGCAAAAAGATATGAGTAATATTACTGGAGAAGTGCTATTAATACATATGTTAGAACAATGAGCATAAGCCAGACTATCCTGGACAAACCAAGATGTAAGTTCTTGTAAATATTATATTGTTATTGGAAAATTTAAAGCACACAAAATAATACTGCAGAAACATATGCTTCATGTATATTTTTAAAAACATAAATATATTTTTGGAGTGAGGAAAGAGAGAATTGAATCTTATCATATATGTGTTTTTAAGAATCAAGGCAGCATCAATGCTATTAAATAAAATAAGAGCTCCCATGAGCTAAGCAGAGGACATTGGCTTTATAGACAGAGAAGGGCTGAAGAAAGTATAAATGAAGAATTAATCCTGGAAAATAATAATAAAAGCAGATTTCTTGTTTCAAAGTTACTTCCCATATGGAGTTAAAACAGAGGAAATTTTTGGTTAAATGCATGCCTTCTGACTGGTTGCTGTGAAGCACCCGTGGTTTGGTTTTATTTTTATTTTTTGTTTTCTTATTTATTTCATTTGTTTCAAAAACTGGCTTGTTTCAAAGTTCACTTTGATTACATGGCATTTAACCCAGATGACTCTTTGGTTTTGCCTGGTCTGTTGGTGTTTAGTGCAGGAGCTGTCCAAAACAATGGCCTCCCATAATTTTTGTTTAGCATATGATAGTCTGAATAATAGTCTCCCAAAGATGTCCACATCCTAACTGTTGAAACTATGAAGATTCGTGGTTACATGGCAATGGACAATTAATACTGTTGATGAAATTAATGTCCCTAATTGGCTGACTTTAAGATAGGGATATTATCCTGGATTATCCAAGGGGCCCATTGTAATCACAGGGGTCCTTAAGGGTGGAAAAAGGAGTCAGAAAAGAAGGTCTAGGGCTGTGATGTGAGATAGATTCTATCTATCATTGCTGTGTTTCGAGACGAAGGAAGGAGTTCATGAACCAAGGATGTGGGTAGAGGGAAGATGAGTGAAGATGAGGGGGGATGAGGGGAGTGGAGAGAAGGGAAGGGGAGAAGATTTCTCTCCTAAGAACATATTGGCACCTTGATTTTAGTCCAGTAAGGCCCATGTTAGATTTCCGACTTCCAAAAAAAAACATATTATTTATTAATATATTGTGTATATACTGTTAATAATATGTACTAAGCCAGTAAGTTTCTTGCAGTTTAATGTGATAACTGTAAAAAACTAATTACTACTTTCTTTCATTAAGGCAAAAAATGTAAAACTTGGGTAGGAATGAGTGTCTGTTCTATTATATATGTGTATATAATGTATACTTTAAAATTAAATGAAAAATTACATTTTTTTTTGAAAAATTACATTTTTAATACATAGTCTTACATTTTTTTATACATAGTCTAAATATAAGTAGAATTATTTTGGCTCAGTATTTAATGTTGATTTGAAGAAACAGTGGTTTGCAAAATTATATTTGAATATATTTAAACAGACGTGTAAAATTAATGATATGGTTTAGGTCTGTGTTCCTACCCAAATCTCATGTCAAACTGTAACTGCAAATGTGGGAGATGGGGCCTGCCTGGTGGCATTATCTGAGTAAAGGAACTTTCTAAAAACAATTTCTGTATTATCTTTATTATATGCCAACAATAACTAATAACTGAAGTAACTGTAACTTCACTGCACTGTGTACAGGTGAGAATTGGTTTCTTTAAGATTTTGTTAAACTGAAAGTTTATAAATATATGATCAAATCAGAAGAATCCAACAACATTGGAAAGCAGTAAGACACCAAGAAGAAAACAACCATTCAGTCACAAACCACATATCATTCTAACTAAATAGGTAAATTGGCCTAAATTGATAAATTGACTAAATATGTCATGGGTTTATAGCTCTAGAAGTATGAACAATAATTTTTCCCTTCCAACCAGCAAAATAATTTTTAAAGGCAAACTCCTGATTATAGTTTATTCCTTCATAAAGATGTTGACAACCTATCTAGTCTCTACCTTGCAGAGTTATTCTTGGATAAATCTTATTGTATTCTTCCTTCCTTTAGGACCTGAGTTATATTTATTAGCTCTTAGTCTTAAACATCTTGTAAGGATGCAGGGTGATGCTTCTGACTCTTACAAGAGAAGTCCAGCCTCTTTCGAGGAACTTTGTTTTCCTTGAGTCTCCCACTCTGAATACAACCTATTTTATCATGTGTGGTTTGCAAATACTGTCAGCTAACAATAGTTTAATTTTTCTTCTAATTGCTGCTGGAAAATGTTCCTTTTGCAATTATTTTGACCCAACAATTTATGTAAATACATATATAATGTATTTCAATATTCTCAGTAATATTTTAAAATATTGCCACTAAATACTAGCAGCTTAAAATCATTTGTTTATTTTCCCTAACATGTCTATTATTTTTCCCATTAGCAGTGTTTCCCTTACATTTTACTATAATTTATATTAATAATCCCTGTACAAAATATACGTTTAAGTATCACAAAGTATATTTATTTTTATTATAATACTTTAAGTTCTGGGGTATATGTGCAGAATGTGCAGGTTACATAGGTATACACGTACCATGGTAGTTTGCTGCATCCATCATCCCATGATCTACATTAGGTATTTCTCCTAATGCTGTCTCTCCCCAATCCCCACAACCCCTGTTATCCCACCCCTATCCCCCAACCCCCTGACAGGCCCCAGTGTGTGATGTTTCCCTCCCTGTGTCCATGTGTTCTCATTGTTCAACACCCACTTATGAATGAGAACATGGAGTGTTTGGTTTTCTGCACTTGTGTCAATTTGCGGAGAATGATGGTTTCCAGCTTGGCCCGTGTCCCAGCAAAGGACATGAACTCATCCCTTTTTATGGCTGCATAGCATTCCATGGTGTATATGTGGCACATTTTGTTTGTCTATCACTGATGGACATTTGGGTTGGTCATGTCTTTGCTATTGTGAACAGTGCTGCAATAAACATACGTGTGCATGTGTCTTTATAATAGAATGATTTATAATCCTTTGGGTATGTACCCAGTAATAGGATTGCTGGGTCAAATGGTATTTCTATTTCTAGACCCTTGAGGAATCGCCACACTGTCTTCCACAATGGTTGAACTAATTTACACTCTACCCAAGAGTGTAAAAGCATTCCTATTTCTCTGGCATCTGTTGTTCTCCAGATTTCTTAATTATTGCCATTCTAACTGGCATGAGGTGGTATCTCAATGTGGTTTTGATTTGCATTTCTCTAATGACTAGTGATGATGAGCTTTTTTAAAATGTTTGTTGGTTGTGTAAATGTCTTCTTTTGAGTGTCTGTTCATATCCTTCACCCACTTTTTGATGGGGTTGTTTATTTCTTATAAATTTGTTTAAGTTCTTTGTAGATTCTGGATATTAGACCTTTGTCAGATGGGTAGATTGCAAAAACTTTTCCCATTCTGTTGTTTGCCAGTTCACTCTAATGATAGTTTCTTTTGTTCTGCAGAAGCTGTGTAATTAGATTCTATTTGTTTATTTTGCCTTTTGTTGCCATTGCTTTTGGAGTTTTAGTCATGAGGTTTTTGCCCATGCCTATGTCCTGAACGGTATTGACAAAATACATGTTTAATAGGAAGAAAGTAAATGAAAGCTAGGTCTCCCGCCCACTCTGTATGCCAGTCGATCCATTTACTCCCACTTCATAGTTTTTATTACTGATTTGTATCTATTTTTGCAGAGATATTCTAAGTGTTTAGAAGTGTATGTATGCACTCATAACTTTAAGCCAAGTGTATACTTTACAAAGTGTTATAAATTAGCTTTTTCTTGAAATACTATATCTCATTGAGTATTTCATATAGATACAAATAGACCTGCCTTTGTGTTTCATTAACTTCTGCCTAGCATGCTGTTAGCACTGCCTACCCTCATTTACTAAATTGTCTCATATATATGAACATTTGGGTTCTTTTCAATCTTTTATTATTACAAATAATGATTCAGTAATTATTTTAATGCATAAGTCTGAAAAATTGTTGAAATATGAAGGATAAATTCCTAAAAGTCAAAATCCTGGATAGAAGAATAAGTGTATTTGCGATTGATTGGTTAGTTGATTGATTGATTGATAGGTAGTAGATAGACAATTAGATTGCCAAACTGTATTCCATAGTAATTGATAACATTTTTAAATTTTTTTAATTTTTAATTTTTTTGGTACATAGTAGGTATATAGCGTTATGGGGTTCAAGAGGCATTTTGATACAGGCATGCAAGCATAACTACATAAAGATAAATGGACTATCCATCACCTCAAGTATTTATCATTTATTGTGTTACAATCTAATTATACTTTAAAATTATTTTAAAATGTTCAATAGATTATTATTAACTGTACTTACTTTATTGTGCTATAAAATAGTAGATCTCATTCATTCTTTATTACTATATTTTTGTACCCATTAACAAAACCCTTCCTAGCCCCTGGTAACCATTATTCCACCCTCTAATCTCCACAATCTTCAGTTGTTTTCATTTTTAGCTCCCATGAATAAGTGGGAAGATATGAATTTAACTTTCTGTGCTGGGCTAATTTCACATAACATAATGACTTCTGGTTCTATTCATGTTGCTGCAAAAAACAGGATCTTATTCTTTTTTATTGTGTACAAGTAGTACATTTTCTTCATTCATTTTTTGGTGGACAATTAGGTTGCTTCCAAATTTTGGCTATTGTGAACAGTGCTGCAACAAACATGGGAGCAAAGATATTTCTTCAAGGTACTGATTTCCTTTCTTTGGAATATAAACTTATGAATCAGATTGTTGGATAATATTTCTAGTTTCTGGAGGAACCTCCAAACAGTTCTCCCTATTGGTTGTACTAATTTCCATTCCCACAAATAGTGCAAACATGTTCCCTTTTCTCCACATCCTTGCCAGCATTTGTTATTGTGTGCTTTTGGGGTAAAAATGATTTTAACTGGGGTTGCATAACATCTAATTGTAGTTTTGATTTGCATTTCTCTGATGACCAATGATGTTGAGCACCTTTTCATGTCCTTGTTTGATATTTTTATGTCTTCTTTTGAGAGTGTCTATTCAGATGTTTTGCTTTTCAAAAAAAATCATATTATTAGATTTTTTCCTATAGAGTTGGTTGAGCTCCTTAGATATTCTTGTTAAAAATATTTTTTACATAAGGGAAGTTTGGAAATATTATTTTCATTCTGTGGGTTGTCTATTTGTTGATTATTTCCTTCCATGTGCAGAAGTATTTTAGCTTGATGTGATCCCATTTGTCCATTTTTGCTTTGGTTGCCTCTGCTTGTGGGATATTACTCAAGAAATCTTTGCCCAGTCTAATGTCCTGGAGATTTTCCTCAATGTTTTCTTTTAGTAATTTCATAGTTTGAGGTCTTAGGCTTAAGTCTTTGGTGTATTTTATTAGATTTTTGTGTATGTGAGAGATAAAGGCCTAGTTTCATTTTTCTGTATATGGATATCCAGTATTACCAGCACCTCTTATTGGTCCCCCAAGTACATTCTTGGAATCTTTGTTGAAAATGAGTTCCCTATAGATGTAAGGATTTATTTTGGATTTTCTCTTCTGTTTGATTGGTCTATGTGTCTGTTTCTATGCTAGTAACGTGCTTTTTTGGTTGCTGCAACCCTTTAGTGTAATTTGAAGTCAGTTAATGTGATTCCTCTCATTTAGTTATTTTTGCTTAACATAGTTTTGGCTATTCTGGGTCTTTTGTGGTTCCATAATTTGTGTTATTTCCAGTTTCTTTCAACAGTGCCCTACACTTTTCATTGTAGAAATCTTTCACTTTCTGAGCTAACTTAATTTCTAGGCATTTGATTTTATTTGTAGTTATTTTAAACAGAATTTCTTTCTTGATTTCTTAGATTGTTTGCTGTGGGCATACAGAAATGATACTACTGATTTTTCTATGTTTATTTTGTATCCTGCAACCTTACTGAATTTATTAGTTCTAACATTTTTTTTTCTGGAGTTTTTAGGTTTTTCCAAAATAAGATCATACTATCTGCAAACAAAAATATAGTATGAAAGTTGGACTTTCATATTGTATTGAATAACAGTGGTGAAAGTGAGTATCCTTGTGTTCCAGATCTTTGAGGAGAGGCTTCAATTTTTCCCCATTTAGAATAGACTATCTGAGGGTCTGTCATGTATGCCTTTTGTTATGTTGAGGTATGTTCCTTCCATACCCTGTTTTTTTAGGGTTTTTATCATAAAAGGATGTTGGGTCGGGCACGGTGGCTCAAGCCTGTAATCCCAACACTTTGGGAGGCCAAGGCGGGTGGATCACGAGGTCAGGAGTTTCAGACCAGTCTAGCCAACAAGGTGAAACCCCGCCTCTACTAAAAATAAAAAATTTAGCTGGGCGTGGTGGCACATGTCTGTAATCCCAGCTATTTGGCAGGCTGATGCAGGAGAATTGCTTGAACCTGGGAAGTGTAGGTTTCAGTGAGCCAAGATTGCGCCACTGCACTCCAGCCTGTGTGAAAGAGCAAGACTCTGTCATAAATAAATAGATGTTGAACTTTAGCAAATGCTTTCTTAGCATCAATTGAAATGATCATATGGTTTTTTTCCTTCATTCTGTTGATACGATGTATCACATTGATTGATTTGCATATGTTAAACCATGTTTGCATCCCAAGGGTGAAACCCCCATGGTCGTGACGAATGAACTTTTTAATGTGTTGTTGAATTTGATTTGCTAATATTTTGTTAAGAATATTTTTCATCAGTATTCAAGGATACTGGCATGTAATTTGTTTTTTGATGCATCTTCTGTTTGAGTTTATATTAAGATAAATTTGGCAGACGTAGAACAAGTTTGGGAGTATTCCCTCCTCCTCTACTTTTTAGAATAATTTGAATAGGATTGATATTAGTTCCTTTTTAAACATTTGGTAAAATTCAGCCGTGAAACCATTGGGTCTGGGCTTTTCTTTGCTGAGAGACTGTTATGGCTTTGATATCATTACTTGTTATTTGGTCTGTTTAGTTTTGGTTTCTTCATGGTTCAATCTTGGTAAATTGTATGGGTCTAGAGATTTATTCATTTCTTACAGGTTTTTCAGTTTATTGGCATATAGCTGTTCACAGTACCCTCTAACTCTCCTTTGAATTTCTGCAGTATTTCTTGTAATGATTCCTTTCAATCTCTAATTTTATTTGGGTCTTCTTTCTGTTTTGATGTTTTACTTGAGTCTAGCAAAAGGTTTGTTAATTTTATCTTTTTCAAAAAGAAAAAAAATACTGTTTATTTTGTCAATCTTTTGTATTTTCCTCATTTCAATTTCATTTATGCACTGATATTTATTATTTTTTAAATTCTATTATGTCTGGATTTTGAAGGCTCTTGCTTTCCTTTTTAAGATAAATTGTTAGGTGTTTTAAGTTTTTTTCTACTTTTTTTTAAATGTAGAAACCTATAGCTAAAAACTCTTCTTGTATTACCACTTTCACTATATCCCATAGGTTTTGGTATGTTGCATGTTCATTATTATTTGTTTCAAGAATTTTTTTAAGTGCTTTAAGTTCTGGGGTACATGTGCGGATCTTGCAGGATTGTTGCATAGGTACACACATGCCATGATGGTTTGCTGTCTGCATCATGCCGTCACCTACATCAGGCATTTCTCCCAGTGTTACACCTTCCCAACTTCACTCCCTAGCCCCCAACTCCTAACAAACCCCAGTGTGTGAAATTTCCCTCCCTGTGTCCCTTTGTCCTCATTGTTCATCACCCGCCTGTGAGTAAGAACATGTGGTGTTTGGTTTTCTGTTCTTGTGTCAGTTTGCTGAGAGTGATTGTTTCCAGATTCATCCATGTTCCTGCAAAGGATATGAACTCATCATTTTTTATGGCTGCATAGTATTCCATGGTGTATATGTGCCACATTCTCTTTGTCCAGTCTATCATTGATGGGCTTTTGGGTTAGTTCCAGGTCTTTGCTATTGTAAAGAGTGCCACAATGAACATATGTGTGCTTGCATCTTTATAATAGAATAATTTATAATCCTTTGGTTATAAATCTAGTAATGGGATTGCTGGGTCAAATGGAATTTCTATTTCTAGATCCTTGAGGAATCTCCACAGTCTTCTACAATGGTTGAACTAAATTAAACTCCCACCAACAGTGTGAAAGTGTTCCCATTTCTCCATATCCTCTCCAAAATCTGTTGTCTCCAGATTTTTTAATGATTACCATTTAGCTGGCATGAGATGGTATCTCCATATGGTTTTGATTTGCATTTCTCTAATGACAAGTAATGATGAGCATTTTTTCATTTGTTTGTCAGCCTCATAAATGTCTTTTTGAAGTGTCTGTTCATATCTTTTGCCCACTTTGAATGGGTTTGGTTTTTTCTTATAAATCTGCTTAGTTCTTTGTAGATTCTGGATATTAGCCCTTTGTCAGATGGGGAGATTGCAAAAATTTTTTCCTATTCTGTTGGTTGCTGATTCACACTGTTGAGAGTTTCTTTTGCTGTGCAGAAACTCTTAAGTTTATTTAGATCCCATTTGTCTATCTTGGCTTTTATTGCCATTGCTTTTGGTGTTTTAGTCATGAAGTCTTTGCCTATGCCTATGTCCTGAATGGTTTTGCCTAGGTTTCTTCTAGGGTTTTTATGGTGTTAGGTCTTATATTTAAATCTTTAATCCATCTGGAGTTAATTTCAGTGTAAGGAGGTCCAGTTTCAGCTTTCTGAACATGGCTAGCCAGTTTTCCCAACACCATTTTTTATTGTTTAATAATAATAAATGGATGCGTGGCATTACTTCCAAGGACTCTGTTCTGTTTCATTGGTCTATAACTGTTAATGTACCAGTACCATGCAGTTTTGATTACTGTAGCTGTGTGGTATAGTTTGAAGTCAGGCCAAGTGATGCATCCAGCTTTGTTCTTTTTGCTCAGGATTGTTTTGGCTATGTGGGCTCTCTTTTGGTTCCATATGAAGTTTAGAGTGATTTTTTTCAGTTCTGTGAAGAAGGTCATTGGTAGCTTGATGGGGATAGTGTTGAATCTATAAATAACTTTGTGCACAATGGCCAGTTTCACGATATTGATTCTTCCTAACCAGGAGCATAGAATGTTTATCCATCTGTTTGTGTCCTCTCTTATTTTCTTGAGCAGTGGTTCATAGTTCTCCTTGAAGAAGTCCTTCACATCCTTTGTTAGTTGTATTCCTAGGTATTTTATTCTCTTTGTAGCAATTGTGAATGGGAGTTTGCTAATGATTTGGCTCTCTATCTGTTATCGGTGTATATGAGTGCTTGTGATTTTTGCACATTGATTTTGTATCCTGAGACTTTGCTGAAGTTGCTTATCAGTTTAAGGGAATTTTGTGCTGAGACAATACAGTCTTCTAAATATACAATCATGTAGTCCACAAATAGAGACAGTTTGACTTCCTCTTTTCCTAAATGAATACCCTTTATTTCTTTTTCTTACCTGATTGCTCTGGCTAGAACTTCCAATACTATATTGAATAGGAATGGTGAGGGAGGGCTTCCTTGTCTAGTGCCAGATTTCAAAGGGAATGTTTCCAGTTTTTGGCAATTCAGTATGAGACCGGCTGTAGGTTTGTTGCAAATAACTTTTATTATTTTGAGATACGTTCCGTCAATATCTAGTTTATTGAGAATTTTTAGCATAAAGCGCTGTTGAATTTTGTCAAAGGCCTTCTCTTCATGTATTGAGATGATCCTGTGGCTTTAGTATTTGATTCTGTTAATGTGATGGGTTACATTTATAGATTTGCATATGTTCACCCAGCCTTGCATCCTTGGGATGAAGCCTTCTTGATCGTGATGGATACGCTTTTTGATGTGCGGTTGCATTTGGTTTGCCAGTATTTTATTGAAGATTTTTGCATCAATGTTCATCATGAAGTTTCTTTTTTTTAATTGTGTCTCTGCCAGGTTTCAGTATCAGGATGATGTTGTCTCATAAAATGATTTAGGGAGGATTCCCTCTTTTTGGTATTGTTTGGAATCGTTTCAGAAGTAATGGTACCAGCTTCTCTTTTTATATCTGGTAGAATTCAGATCTAAACCCATCCGGCCCTGTAGTTTTTTGGTTGGTAGGCTATTGATTGCTGCCTCAACTTCAGACCTTGTTATTGGTCTATTCAGGGTTTCAACTTCTTCCTGGTTTAGTCTTGGGATGGTGTAAGTGTCCAGGAATGTATCCATTTTTTCCAGGTTTACTGGTTTATGCACATAGAGTTGTTTGTACTAATCTCTGATGGTAGTTTGTATTTCTGTGGAATCAGTGGTGATATCCCCTTTGTCATTTTTTATTGCATCTATTTTGTTGACCTTTTCAAAAAACCAGCTCCTGGATTTATTGATTTTCTTGAAGGGTTTTTTTGTATCTCTGTCTCCTTCAGTTCTGCTCTAATCATAGTTATTTCTTGTCTTCTGCTAGCTTTTGGATTTGTTTGATGTTGCTCCTCTAGCTCTTTCAATTTTGATGATACGATGTGGATTTTAGATCTTTCCTCACTTCTCATGTGGGCATTTATTGGTATAACTTTCCCTCTAGACACTGCTTTAAATGTTTCCCAGAGACTCTGGTATGTGTGTTTTTGTTCTCATTGGTTTCAAACGACATCTTTATTTCTGCCTTCATTTCATTTCTTTTTTCCAGGCATCACTCAGAAGTAAGTTGTTCAGTTTCCAAATTGTTGTGTGGTTTTGGGTGAGTTTCTTAATCCTGAGTTCTAATTTGATTGCACTGTGGTCTAAGAGACTGTTTGTTTTAATTTCTGTTCTTCTGAAGATGCGGAGGAGTGATTTACTTCCAATTGTGTGGTCAGTTTTAGAGTAAATGCGATGTGGTATGGAGAAGAATGTGTAGTCTTTGGATTTGAAGTGGAGAGTTCTGTAGATGTCTATTACATTTTCTTGGTCCATATCTCAGTTCAAGTCTTGGATATCCTTGTTGATTTTCTGTCTGTTGATCTAATATTGACAATGGAGTTTTAAAGTCTCCCACTATTATTGTGTGGGAGTCTAAGTCTCTTTGTAGGTCATTAAGAACTTGCGTTATGTATCTGGGTGCTCCTGTATTGAGTACATGCATATTTAGGATAGTTAGCTCTTCCTGTTGCATTGATCATTTTGCCATTATGTAATTCCCTTGTCTCTTTTGATCTTTGTTGGTTTAAAGTCCATTTTATCAGAGACTAGGATTGCAACCCCTTTTTTCTCTCCCCCCCTCTCTCTATTTGCTTGGTAAATCTTATTCCATCCCTTTGAGTCTATATGTGTCTTTGCATGTGACTTGGGTCTCCTGAATACAGCACATTGATGGATCTTGACTTTTTATCCAGTTTGCCAGTCTGTGACTTTAGATTGGGGCATTTAGGCCATTTACATTTAATGTTAATATTTTTATCAAACTGTCATTTTGTTTTGACTATTAGTTGACACAGTTTCCTCATTGCATCATTGGTCTTTACCATTTGGTACATTTTCGCAGCGGCTAGTACTAGTTGTTCCTTTCCATGTTTAGTGTTTCCTTCAGAAGCTCTTGTAAGGCAGGTCTGTTGGTGACAAAATCTCTCAGCAACTGCTTGTCCATAAAGGATTTTATTTCTTCTTCACGTATGCAGCTTAGTTTGGCTGGATATAAAATTCTGGGTTGAAAGTCCTTTTCTTTAAGGATGTTGAATATTGGCCCTCACTTTCTTCTGGCTTGTAGGGTTTCTGTTGAGAGATCCACTGTGAGTCTGACGGGCTTCCCTTTGTGGGTGACCCGACCTTTCTCTCTGACTGCCTTTAACATTTTGACCTTCATTTCAACCCTGGTGAATCTGACAATTATGTGCCTTGGGGTTGGTCTTCTTCAGGAATATCTTTGTGGTGTTAAATTTACATTTAATGTTAATATTTTTATCAAACTGTCATTTTGTTGGTCTTCTTCAGGAATATCTTTATGGTGTTCTCTGTATTTCTTGGATTTGAATGTTGGTTTGCCTTGCTAGGTTGGGGATGTTCTTCTTGATAATAATATCCTGAAGAGTGTTTTCCAGTTTGGCTTCTTTCTCCTCATCACTTTCTGGAACTCTGGTCAAATGCAGATTTGGTCTTTTCACATAATCCCATAATTCTTGGAGGCTTTGTTCATTTCTTTTCACTCTTTTTTCTCTAATCTTGCCTTCTTGCTTTATTTAACTGAGTTGACCTTCAATCTCTGATATCTTTTCTACTGCTTGATTGACTTGGCTGTTGAAAATTGTATATGCTTCACAAAGGTCTCATGCTGTTTTTTCAGCTCCATCAAGTCTTTTATGTTCTTCTTTAAGCTGGCTATTATAGTTAGCATTTCATCTAACCTTTTTTCAAGGTTTTAGTTTCTTTGCGTTGGGTTCAAACATGTTCATTTAGCTCAGAGAAGTTTGTTATTACCCACCTTTTGAAGTCTTCTTCTGTCAATTTGTCAAACTCATTCTCCATCCTGTTTTGTTCCCTTGATGGTGAGGAATGTAATCCCTTGGAGGAGGAGAGGTTTTCTGGGTTTTGGTGAGTTCATCATTTTTTTGCTGGTTTCTTCCCAACTTTGTGGATTTATCTACATTTGATCTTCAAAGTTGGTGATTTTGGATGTGGTCTCTGAGCGGACATGCTTTCTTTTGGTTTTGAAGCTATTTCTTTTTGTTTTTTACTTTTCCTTCTAACAATCAGGTCCCTCTGTTGTAGGACTTCTGGAAGTTTTCTCCAGATCTTGCTTGCCTGAGATCAGCCATGGTGGGGGTGGGTGCAGAATAGCAGGGATTGCTGCATGATATTTTCTTTGGTAGCTTCATCCCAGAAGTGTGCCTGCCAGATGTCAGCCAGAGCTCTCCTGTATGAGGTGTCTTTTTGGTTATACAGGGGTCAGGGTTCTGCTTGAGGAGGCAATCTGTCCCTTGTCTGCCTGCAGCCATGCTGCTGGGCTGTCACAAACTCAGTCCAGATGCTGTGTAAGCTTCCTCTGGCTTGTGTTTACACAGGTATGTTTAGATGTGGTTCAGCAATGGCAGATGCCCTTCCTCCCTCCAAGCTTGATCATTCCAGGTTGATCTTGAATGGATGTGCTGACTGCAAAACTCTCCAGTGAGAGGGTTTCAGTCTGCTGGTCTTTGTGAGGGTGAGACCTGCCCAGTGGTATCACCTGTCTCCCTGCTTTCAGCTTCCCCTCTTTCTAGGGAGTGGGTAACTCCATTCTGCAGGCGCTCTTGGTGTTATCAAATGGTGCCATCTGGAGCTGCCGCTCAGATCTGTGCTGGTGACTTGCAGCACTTTTCAGCCCAGCAGGAATCTCCTGGTCTGTGAGTTGCAGAGACAATGAGAGAAGCACAGTATCTGAGCTGGAGTGCTGGGGTGGGGGGCAAAGTCCCTGATCTTCTGGTCAATTGCACTTCCCAGGTGAGGCAGCACCCTGCCCTGCCTCGGTTTGCCCTCCTTGGGATACACCCACTGTCCAACCAGTCTTATTGAAATGAACCTGGTAACTCAGTTGGAAATGTGGAGATCACTCAGCTTCTGTCTCTCTCTCACTGGGAACTTGCTCTCCAGAGGTGTTCCTATTCTGCCATCTTGGTGGAATCTCACCTGTTTCAAGAAATGTTTTAATTTTCTTTTTAATTTTTATTGTCACTCTGGTCTTTCAACATAATTTCTACATGCCTGTATGATTTTAAGAATTTCTAGTTATATTCAATTGTCATAATTTCAATTATTATATTGTTTAATTGGCAAACTTACATTATGTAACAACCTTCTTTGTCTCTTTTTACAGTTTTTGTCTTTAAACATATTTTTTTCTTCTGCTGTAAGTCTAGCTATTCTGGCTTTTTTATTTATGTTCATTGGCCTATAATATCTTTTGCCAACCCTTTATTTTTATTCTATGTGTGTCTTTATTGATGAATTGTAGGGTTTTTTTAGGCAACAAACCAATGGTCTTTTACAAAATTTATTTAACCACTCCATGTCTTTTTATTTGATGTTGCCATTTTTAAAAAGGTTTCCTTCAGGGACCAAATAACTAAATAGCAATACACTGTGCTTAACAATGTCTGTACACCTCAATAACAAATGGTAGTATCTTTTATATTTAACATGACTATGTAATTATAACCAAAATAGTTTAATTCCAAAATCAAACTTTGAGAGAAGTCAGGAGGAAAAAACAAAGAGTCTGTTTTGGTGTAATATTTTGGTTTTTGCTTAAGGATTTTTGGTGGAGTCATTTACAAATCAAATCAAAACACATTTTATAGGCAATGCTAATTTGATATAGTCTAAAATAACCTAATTTACAATGAATAGGGGGAAATGATTCTGTGGCTAAATATTTTCCACAGTAGTTTGCTTGCATTTAATTACAACAACTTGCAAAATATACAGAACATAATCACAAACTGACTCATACGCTCTTTTGAACTTCAAGTCTCAAAGAAGGATATGCTTAGTTTGTCTATTTTATAATTAAAAAAAAAAAAAGAGAATGAAAGACTTATTCAATTTTGGTCTCTGAAATTTGGTATTTTCAAATTTTATATCTCATCTGCTTTCCCTAACTTTCCAGAAAAACAAATGCTAATATAGTTCCTTGAGCTCTTCTTAACACCCTCAATTGTCTTCAGAAAGGGTTTTCATATTGATTGACATAACATTTTTGATGAATATTTTATGCATTAAATAACCATATTAAATTCTGATTGCCTATGACACAATGTTGACATTAGCTTCTCTTTTTAAAAGAAATAATCCATTAAGGAAAACACTGCAGAATCGTAATAAACTTGTGTGAAAAATCCAAAACAATTTCCCATATCATAAACAATGTCATTTTAAGCACATTAGAAAAGATTAATTTTTTTTTCAGCTATTTCAGGATTCTGGTTCATGCATCATATTTTCATCAGTTTACAATTTTCAATAGATTTCCAAATCTTAGAACATTCAATATTTATTCTATGACTTAGAAAACAACCAATACCCAGTTCTATATGAGGGAATTAATAATTCTAAATTTTAGAAAGGTAATATCAAACTCAGAAAAACTAACCAATTTCTATGTATTCCTCATGCCATTAAATAGCCAGATACTAATGGAAACAAAATTTGCACACACATCCATGTACACTTAGTCACACACACACGCAAGCATCATTTTTTATTAACTCAACCAGTTATTTATTGTCAGATAACTGGTGAATTAAACATTGTATGTAGCTAAATCTCCCTTTTGATCAGGTTATATTATTACAAGTCTCATTGTACACTCAATTCAAAATTCCAGCTCATCTAAACATATATGAATATAGCATTGTAATGTTTATATATATATATAATAGATTAAAAGCTTTATATTATACAAGTCTCTCATAGCACATTATACATTTTTTCTTTCTTCCATAGGTGAAGTAGAAATGTATAAGTTCGCCTGACCCCATTAGACTGATTGTGACATATAAGGTGAGTTATCGAAAGTCACACATCAGATACTCACAACTACCTTATATATGCAGCATCTGTAGAATGGATCAATAATACTGAGTTTATAAGGGCTTAAAACTGTGTCTGTCACATAGCAACTCATCCCTTAATAAATAGTAAATGCTCTATTAAGAAGACAGGTGAGTCACTATTGCCAAGGGTCTCCAACAAGATCCAGGACTTATTTGCACATATAAAGCTTACCTTTTGAAGTAGTTTGCTGAAAAGGACCTCAGAATTATTCATGCAATCTTTATAACAACTCCTCTATGAAGTAGTTGCTATTATTAGTCACATTTCACACATGAGGATACTAAGTCACAGGGTCAAGTCACTGGCTAATTTGTTACAGTTTATAAAACAAGGATTTGAAGCTAAGTAGTTTGATTCAATGGCAAGGACAGTAAAGCCCTGCATTATATTGTCTTAAGAATATAGGAGATTTCCAGAAAGATGGCTGAATAAAAACCAACAGCTCCAGTGTGCAGCTCCCAATGAGAGTGATGCAGAAGTCAGGTGATCTCCACATATCCAGCTGAGATACAGGGTTCATCTCATTGTGACTGGTTAGAAGGTGTGTGCAGCCCAAGGAGGGAAAGTTGAAGCCGGGTGGGGCATTGTCTCATCCGGGAAGTACAAGGGGCCAGAGAACTCCCTCTCCTAGCCAAGGGAAGCCATTAGGGACTTTTCCCCACACTCTAGCACTCTGGCTCAGATACTGCGCTTTTCCCATGGTCTTCACAACCCACACATCAGGAGATTCCCTCTGATGCCTGCAACACGAGCACCCTGGATTAAAATTCTCACAGCCAACACAGCAGTCTGAACTCAATCTTGGATATTCCAGCTTGATGGGGAGAGGGGTACCAGCCATTGCTGAGGTTCGGGAAGGTGATTTGAACCTCGCCTGTGTAAACAAAGTCACTGGGAAGTTTACAAAGTGACTGATTGGAGCCCATAGCAGCTCAGCAAGGGGACTGCAAGAAGACACTGTCACCAGACTCACTCCTCACTGAGCAGGGCATCTCTGAAAAAAGGCAGAAGCCTGTCAGGGACTAATAAAGTCCCCAACTTCCTGGGACAGAACTTCTGGGAAAAGGGGTGATTGTGGGTGGGTACAGCTTTAGCAGACTTAGAGGTCCCTATCTGGAAGCTCTGAAGGGAGCAATGGATCTCCCAGCACAGTGCTCAAGTTCTGATTAAAGGTAGACTGCCTCCTCAAGTGGCTCCCTGAACCCTGTGTAGCCTGACTGGAAGACATGTTACAGCAGGGGTTGACAGACACCTCATACAGGAAAGATCTGGTTGGCATCTGGCAGGTACCCTTCTGGGATGAAGCTACCAGAGGAAGGAACAGGCAGCAATCTTTATTGTTCTGCAGCCCCTGCTGGTGATTCCAAGGCAAGCAGGGTCTGGAGTGGACCTCCAGCAGGGCTGCAGCAGACCTGCAGCAGATGGGCCTGACTCTTAGAAAAAAACTAACAAACAAACAAAGAAATATTTTCAACATTAACAGAAAGGATGTCCACTCAGAGACCCCATCCAAAAGTCACCAACTTCAAACCAAAGGTAGATAAATCACGAAGATGGAAAGAAACCAGTGCAAAAATGCTGAAAATTCCAAAGACTGGAATGCCACTTCTCTTTCAAGGGATTGCAACTCCTAACCAGCAAGGGAACAAAACAGGATGGAGAACGAGTTTGATGAATTGACAGAAGCAGGTGTCAAAAGGTGGGTAATAACAAACTTCTCCAAGCTAAAGGAGCATGTTCTAACCCAATGCAAGGAAACTAAGAACTTTGAAAAGAGGTTAGATGAAACACTAACTATAATAATCAGCATAGACAAGAACATAAATAACTTGATGTAGCTAAAAAATGCAGCATGAGAGCTTTGAGAAGCATACACAAATCAATCAAGCAGGAAAAAGGATATCAGAGACCAAAGATCAACTCAGTTAAATAAAGCAAGAAAACAAGATTAGAGGAAAAAACAGTGAAAAGAAATGAACAAAGCGACTAAGAAATATGGGATTATGTGAAAGGACCAAATCTGTGTTTGATCAGAGTTCCAGAAAGTGATGAGAATGAAACCAAATTGGAAAACACTCTTCAGGATATTATCCAGGAAAATGTCCCAACCTAGAAAGGCAGGCCAACATTCAAATCCAGGAAATACAGAGAATACCACAAAGATATTCCTGAAGAAGAGCAACCCCAAGGCACATAATCATCAGATTCACCAAGGTTGAAATGAAGAAAAAAAGTGCTAAAGGTAGCCAGAAAGAAAGGTCAGGTTACCCACAAAGGGAAGACCATCACACTCACAGTGGATTTCTCAGCAGAAACCCTGCAAGCCAGAAGAGATTGGGGGCCAATATTCAACATCCTTAAGGAATTTTCAACCCAGAATTTCACATCCAGTCAATCTTATCTTCATAAGCAAAGGAGAAATAAAATCCTTTACAGATAAGCAAAAGCCGAGAGTTTTCATCACCACCAGGTCTGCCTTTCAAGAGCCTCTGAAGGAGGCACTAAACACGGAAAGGAACAACCAGTATCAGCCACTGCAAAAAAGAACCAAATGGTAAAGACCAACAGTGCAATAAAGAAATCTCATGAACCAAAGGGCAAAACAACCAACCAGTAACAAAATGGCAGAATCAAATTCACACATAACAATATTAACATTAAATGTAAACAGACTAAATGCCCCAATCAAAAGACACATACTGGCAAACTGGATAAAAAGCTAAGAACCATCAGTGTGCTGGATTCAGGGTATCCATCTCACATGCAAAGACACCCATATACTCAAAATAAAGGGATGAAGGAAGGTTTACCAAGCAAATGGAAAGCAAAAAAAAGTAGGAGTCACAATCCTAGCCTCAGAAAAAAACAGACTTTAAATCAACAAAGATCAAAAGAGACAAAGAAGGGCATTACATAATGCTAGAGGGATCAATGTGATAAGAAAAGCCAATTATCCTAAATATATAGTCACTCAATACAGGAGCACCCAGATACATAAAGCAAGTTCTGAATGATCTACAAAGAGACTTAAAGTCTCCCACTATTATTGTGTGGGAGTCTAACACCCCACTGTCAATGTTAGATCAACAAGACAGAAAATTAACATGGTTATTCAGAACTTCAACTCAGATCTGGACCAAGAGGGCCTAATAGACATCTACAGAACTCTCCACCTCAAACCCACAGAATATACATTCTTCTCAGCACCATATCATACTTATTCTAAAACTGACCACAGAGACTTCTGCCAAGATGCTCAAATAGGAACAGCTCCAGTCTGCAGTTAGCAAGGAGAACAAGCCAGAAAGCAAGTGATCTCCACATTTCCAACTGAGGTACCAGGTTCATCTCATTGGGCATGGTTAGACAGTGGGTGTGGTGCAAGGAGGGCAAACCAAAGCAAGGTGGGGCATCGCCTCACCCAGGAAGTGCAAGGGGCCGAAGAACTTCCCCTCCTAGCCAAGGGAAGCCATTAGGAACTTTTCTGGACACTCCAGCACTCTGGCTCACATATGTGCATTTTCCACAGTCTTCACAACCTGCAACCCAGGGGATTCCCTCCAGTACCTACAGCACCAGTGCCCCAGGTTTCCAGCACAAAACTGTGTAGCCATTTTAGCCACAGCAGTTTTTGTTGTTTGTTTCTCCTATCCCAGTGGCATCTAGATTGCCAGCGAGACAGAACCACTCATTCCCCTGAAAAAAAGGGAGCTGCAGCCAGGGATCCAAGTGATCTGGACTGGTGGATCCAACCCTCATGAAGACCAGCAAGCTAACATCCACTGGCTTGAAATTCTCACAGCCAGCACAGCAGTCTGAGCTTGCCCTGGGATGTTCGAGCTTAATGGGAGAAAGGCTGTTCACCATTATTGAGGCTCCAGTATGTCTAACCTTGCCTGTGTAAATCAAGTCACTGGAAAGTTTACACAGCAACTGGGCAGAACCCATGGCAGCTCAGCAAGGCCTCTGCAGGCACACTGTGACTAGACTCCCTTTTTGCTGGGCAGAGCATCTCTGAAAAAAGGCAGCAGCTCATCAGGGACTTATAAATAAATCCCCCACCTTCCTGGGACAGGGCACCTAGGAAAAGAGGCGGTTTTGGGTTCCACTTCAGCAGACTTAAACATCCCTGCCAAACAGCTCAGAAGGGAGCAATGGATCTACCAGCACAGCACATGAGCTCTGATAAGGGACAGACTGCCGCCTCAAGTAGCTCCATGACCCCCGTTTATCCTAAAAGACACCTTGTACAGGAGACTCTAGCTCACATCTGGAGGGTACCCTTCTGGTACAAAGCTACCAGAGGAAGGAACAGGCAGCAATCTTTGCTATTCTGCAGCCCCCATGGGTGATGCCCATACAAGCACAGCCTAGAGTGGACCTCCAGCAGAACTGCAGCAGAGAGGCCTGTTAGAAGGAAAATTAAAAAACAAAAAGAAATAACTTCAACATCAGCAGAACAGACATCCATTCAGAGACCCCATCCCAAAGTCACCAACTTCAAAGACCAAAGTTATACAAATTCACAAATATGGGAAGACACCAGTACAAAAAGACTGAAATTGCCAAAAACCAGAATACCTCTTCTTCTCCAAGGGATCACAACTCCTCACCACCAAGGAAACAAACCAAGATGGAGAATGAGTTTGACGAATTGACAGAAGCAGGCTTCAAAAGGTGGGTAATAACAAACTTCTCCAAGCTAAAGGAACATGTTCTAACCCAATGTGAGGAAATTAAACCTTGAAAAAATGTTAGATGAAATGCTAACTAGAATAAACAGCTTAGAGAAGAACATAAATGACTTGATGGAGCTGAAAAATATGAGAATTTTGTGAAGCATACACAACTTTCAATAGAAAAATCAATCAAGCGGAAGAAAGGATATCAGAGATTGAAGATCAATCCAGTTAAATAGAGCAAGAAGGCAAGGTTAGAGAAAAAAGAGTGAAAAGAAATTAACAAAGCCTCCAAGAAATATGGGATTATGTGAAAAAACCAAATCTATGTTTGATTGGTATATCTGAATGTGACAAGGAGAATGAAACCAAGTTGGAAAACACTCTTTAGGATATTATCCAGGAGAATGTTCCCAACATAGCAAGGCAGGCCAACATTCAAATTCAGGAAATACAGGGACCATCACAAACATATTCCTCGAGAAGAGTAACACCAAGACACATAATCATCAGATTCACCAGGGTTGAAATGAAGGAAAACATGCTAAGGGCAGCCAGACAGAAAGGTTGGGTTACCCACAAAGGGAAGCCCAACAGACTCACAGTGGATCTCTTGGCAGAAACCCTACAGGCCATTAGAGAGAGGGGACCAATATTCAACATCCTTAAAGAAAAGAATTTTTAACCCAGAATTTCATATCCAGTCAAACTAAACTTCATAAGTGGAGGAAAAATAAAATCCTTGACAGACAAGCAACTGCTGTGAGATTTCATCACCATCAGGCCTGCCCTACAGGAGCTCCTGAAAGATGCACTAAACATCGAAAGGAACAACCAGTACTGCAAAACATACCAAATTGTAAAGACCATTGACACTATTAAGAAACTGCATCAACAGGCAAAAAAATAAGCTAGAATCAAAATGGCAGGATCAAATTCACACATGATAATATTAACCTTACATGTAAATGGGATAAATGCCCCAATCAAAAGACACAGACTGGCAAATTGATAAGAGTCAAGACCTATTGGTGTGCTGTATTCAGGAGACCCATCTCACGTGCAAAGAAACACATAGGCTCAAAATAAAGGGATGGAGGAAGATTTACCAAGCAAATGGAGAGCAAAAAAAGCAGGGGTTGCAATCCTAGTCTCTGATAAAACAGACTTTAAACCAACAAATATCAAAAGAGACAAAGAAGGGCATTACATAATGGTAAAGGGATCAATGCAACAAAAAGAGCTAACTATCCTAAATATATATGTACTCAATACAGGAGCACCCAGATACATAAAGCAAGTTCTCAATGACCTACAAAGAGGCTTAGACTCCCACACAATAATAGTGGGAGATTTTAACACCCCACTAACAATATTAGATCAATAACACAGAAAATTAACAAAAATATCCAGAACTTCAACTCGGATCTGGACCAAGCACACCTAATAGACATCTACAGAAGTTTCCACCCCAAATCCACAGACTATACCTTCTTCTCAGCACCACATAGAACTTACTCTAAAATTGATTGCATAATTGGAAGTGAATCAGTCCTCAGCAAAAGCAAAATAATGGAAATCAATCATAACAAATAATCTCTCAGACCACAGTATAGTCAGATTAGACTCAGGTTCAAGAAACTCACTCAAAGATGCACAACTACATGGAAACTGAACAACCTGCTCTTGAATGACTACTGGATAAATAATGAAATGAAGGCAGAAATAAAGATGTTTTTCAAAACCAATTAGAAGGAAGACACAACGTATCAGAATCTCTGGGACACATTTAAAGCAGTGTCTAGAAGGAAACTTACACATGAAATGCCCACATTAGAAGCAAGGAAAGATCTATAATTGACACCCTAAAATCACAATTAAAAGAACTAGAGGAGCAAGATCAAAAAAAATAATTCCAAAGCTAGTAGAAGACAAGAAATAACTAAGATCAGAGCAGAACTGAAGGAGATAGAGACACAAAAAAACCTTCAAAAATTAATAAATCCAGGATCTGATTTTTTGAAAAGATCAACAAAAGAGACCACCAGCCAGACTAATAAAAAAGAAAAGAGAAGAATCTTTCCAGAGAAATACAAGCTACCATCAGAGATTACTACTAACAACTTCATGCACATAAACCAGTAAATCTAGGAGAAATGGATAAATTCCCAGACACTTACACCCTCCCAAGATTAAACCAGGAAGAAGTTGAATCCCTGAAAGACCAATAACAAGATCTGAAGTAGAGGCTAAAATTACTCAGTACTCAATATATCTATATGTACGCATATTGAGTACATATTAGATATATTGAGTACTCAAAAATTTGAGCTAATCGAGTATTCTCTCTCTCTCTACACACACACACACACACACACTCTCTCTCTCTCTCTCTCTCTCAATACTCCTGTATTGAGTACACACACACACACACACACACACACACACACACACACATATATATATATATATATATATATATATTTAGGATAGTTAGCTCTTCTTGTTACATTGATCCCTTTACCAATTGTGTAATGCCCTTCTTTGTCTCTTTTGATCTTTCTTGGTTTAAAGTCTTTTTAAACCAGACTTTAGCCTACCAAACAAAAGAAGTCCAGGAAAAGATAGGTTCACAGCCAAATTTTACCAGAGGTACAAAGAGGAGCTGGTACCATTCATTTGAAACTATTCCCAACAATACATAAAGAGGGAATCCTCCCTAACTCATTTTATGAGACCAACATCATCCTGATACTGAAACCTGGCAGAGGCACAACTGAAAAAGAGAACTTTTAGGCCAGTATTCATGATGAACACTAATGAAAAAGTCCTTAATAAAATACTGGCAAACCAAATCCAAGAGCACATCAGAAAACTTATACATCAGGATCAAGTCAGCTTCATCCCTGGGAAGCAATGCTGGTTCAACATATGCAAATCTATAAATGTAATCCATCACATAAACAGAACCAAAAACAAAAACCACATGATTTTCACTATAGATGCAGAGATGACCCTCAATAAAATTCAGCAGCCCCTTATACTAAAAACTCTCAATAAACCAATTGTTGATGGAACATATCTCAAAATAGAGCTATTTATGATAAACCAACAGCCAATATCATACTGAACAGTCAGAAACTGAAAGCATTCACTTTGAAAACTGACACAAGACAAGGATGCCCTCTCTCACCACTCCTATTCAATATAGTGTTGGAAGTTCTAGCCAGAGCAATCAGGCAAGAAAAAGAAATAGATGGTATTCAGTTAGGAAAAGAGGGAGTCAAATTGTCTCTATTTGCAGATGACATGATTGTATATTTAGAAGACTGCACCATGTCAGCCTAAAATCTCCTTAAGCTAAAAAGCACTTCAGCAAAGTCTCAGGATACAAAATCAATGTGCAAAAATCACAAGCATTCCTGTACACCAATAACAGATAAACAGCCAAATCATGAGTGAACTCCCATTCACAACTGCAACAGAAAATAAAATACCTAGGAATACAACTAACAAGGGAAGTGAAGGATCTCTTCAAGGAGAACTACAAACCACTTCAAGGAAATAAAAGGACACAAACAGATGGAAAAATATTCCATGCTCATGGTTAAGAAGAATCAATATCATAAAAATGGCCATACTGCCCAAAGTAATTTATAGATTCAGTGCTATCCCCATCAAGCTACCATTAGCTTTCTTCACAGAATTTGAAAAAAAAAACACTTTAAACTTCATATGGAACCAAAAAAGAGCCCACATAGACAAGACAATCCTATGTATAAAAAAGCTGGAGGCATCATGCTACCTGACTTCAAACTATACTACAAGGTTACAGTAATGAAGGCAGCATGTTACTGGTACCAAAACAGAGATACAGACCAATGGAACAGAACAGAGGCCTTGGAGGCAATGCCACACATCTACAACCATCTGATCTTTGACAAACCTGACAAAAACAAGCAATGGGGACAGGATTTCCTATTTAATAAATGATGTTGGGAACACTGGCTAGCCATACACAGAAAGCTGAAACTGGATCCCTTCCTTATACCTTATGCAAAAATTAATTCCAGATGGATTAAAGATTTAAACATAAGACCTAACACCATAAAAACCCAAGAAGACGATGTAGGCAAAACCATTCAGGACATAGGCATAGGCAAGGACTTCATGACTAAAACATCAAAAGCAATAACAACAAAAACCAAAATAGACAAATGGGATCTAATTCAACTTAAGAGTTTCTGCAAAAGAAACTCTCAATAGAGTGAACTGGCAACCAACACAATGGGAAAAAACTATTGTAGTCTACCCATCTGACAAAGGGCTAATATCCAGAATCTACAAAGAACTTAAATTTACAAGAGTAAAACAAACAACCTCATCAAAAAGTGGGCAAATGATATGAACACTCTTCTCAAAAGAAGACATTTATGTAGCCAACAAACATATGAAAAAAAGCTCATCATCACTGGTCATCAGAGAAATGAAAATCAAAACCACATTGAGATACCATCTCATGCCAGTTAGAATGGTAATCATTAAAACATCAGGAGACAACAGATGCTGGAGAGGAGCTGGAGAAACAGGAATGCTTTTACACTGTCGGTGGGAGTTTAATTTAGTTCAACAATTGTGGAAGACAGTGTGGCGATTCCTCAAGGACCTAGAAATAGAAATTCCATTTGACCCAGCAATCCCATTACTGGGCATAGACCCAAAGGATTATAAATTGTTCTATTATAAAGACACATGCACACATATGTTCATTGTGGCACTGTTCACAATAGCAAAAACTTGGAACCAACCCAAATGCCCATCAATGATAGACTGGATAAAGAAAATGTGGCACATATACACCACGGGATATACTGTAACACTATCCAGCCATAAAAAGGGATGAATTTATGTTCTTTGCAGGGACACGGATGAAGCTGGAAACCAACATTCTCAGCAAACTGACACAAGAACAAATAACCAAACACCACATGCTCTCATAAGTGGGTATTGAACAATGAGAACACATGGACACAGGGAGGAGAGCATCACACACCAGGGTTTCTCAGGGGGGTGGGGGGGTAGGGGAGGAATTTCAAGGGCTTGGGGGTTAAGGGAGGGATAGCATTAGGAGAAATACCTAAACTAGATGAGGGGGTGATACATGCAGCAAATCACCATGGCATATGTATACCTATGTAACAAACCTGCCCATTCTGCACATGTACCCCAGAACTTTAAGTATAATAAAAAGATGAAAAAGAATAATAAAAATTTAATAACAGAAAAAGAACACAGACCCTCTGAGGCTCAAAGATTCCAGAAAGAGAATTCTTCCTATAGACAGATTTAAGGTCTACAACAGAAACCTTAAACAATGACAGGAGGAAGCAAGAAAGCTGTTTGACAGAAGGATGAATTCTCTCAGCATTTTATCCTGCTCCTAACGATACATGTTTTAGGGGCACAGGGAATAATGTACATGCATATCTCACAATGTGGTTGGTCTTTTGAAGTATTCCTTGGTGGACAGTAAATACACAAAAGATAAAAAGTAATGAATCAGGACAGGTATGGTGGGTACACCTGTACTAAGCACTTTGGCAGGCCAATGCAGAAAGATTGCTTGAGCCCAGGAATTTGAGGCCAGCCATGTCAATGTGGGGAGACCCCCATCTCTACAAGAAAATATTTAAAAGTATCCAGATGTAATGGTGTGCATTTGTCCTCCCAGCAACTCAGAAAGCTGAAAGCTTGAGCCCAATAGGTCAAGACTGAAGTGATATAATCATGTCACTGTACTCCAGTTTGGGTGACAGAGCAATACACTGTCTCAATAAAAAGAACGTGCTTCTCTCAATAAAAAGAAATTAATGAATCAAACAAGTCCATCAAAAACAATCATACAATCACAAAATAAAATAGAAAAAGGAAAGAATAAAAGATCACAAAACAAGCATAAAACAACTGAAAAAATAGCAGTAGTAAGTCCTTACCTATCAATAATTATCTTGAAAGTAAATGGATTAAATTTTCTAATTAAAACACATTAAATGGCTTGATTTTTTAAAAAGAACAACAATATATTACCTACAATAGAGCCACTTCACAAAGACACATAGACTGAAAAAGAAGGCATAGGCAAAAATAATTCATGAAAATAGAAACAAAAATAGAACAAAGGAAGCGATATCAGATGAAATAGACCTTAAGTAAAAAACTATAAAAAGAGACAAAGATCAGCATATAATGAAAAAGGAGAAAATTCATAAAAAGATATAAAAATCATAAATT
This sequence comes from Sapajus apella, assembly GCF_009761245.1. Lineage (NCBI taxonomy): Eukaryota > Metazoa > Chordata > Mammalia > Primates > Cebidae > Sapajus > Sapajus apella. Next base: position 73,968,875 of record NW_022436946.1, on the reverse strand, counting down.
TATATGCACCCAACATCAGAGTACAAGAAGCCATTATTAATCTATTTAAAGAGAGAGATAGACTGTGATGAAATAATGGTAGAGAATTTAATATCTCACTTCTAGTGACAGAAATATCCAGATAACAAGTCAATAAAGAAGCACTGGAATTAAAGTCTAAGCACTTTGGACTAAAACGACTTGACAGTCATATACAGAACATTCTGTCCAAGATCAGAAGAATACACCTTCTTCCCATGAACTCATGAAACATTCTTTGGCATAGATTACATGTTAGGCTTCAAAACAAGTCAACAAATTTAAGAAGATTGAAACCATATCATATATCTTTTTCTGACAACCCTTGTTCTAAACTAAAAATGAATAATAATAGGAGGAATTTCAGAAAATTCACAACCAGATGAAATGTAAATAACATGCTCTTGAACAACCAAAGTGTCAAAAATTATTAAAAGGGGAATTTAAAAAAATATTTGGAATCCTGTGGAAATGGAAACATACCAAAACTTGTGAAATGCAGCAAAAGTGATTCAAAAAGGGATGTTTACAGCAATAAAATTCTACATCAAAAAAGAGAAGCCAAGAAGGACCACTAGATACAGCCAGGAGGAACATCTCCCACCAAAAGACCAGGACATTGGGAAGACTGGCGCATTCTGAACAGATCTTCAGAGGGAAGGAATTTAAAGGTCAACAGGGAAGGATGCAGATGTTAAGATTAGGGGGGAGGAAACTGGGAACCCAGTACAGGACTGCTGAGCACCAGAACTCATTCCTGGCCCTCATCAGTTCCTGGGGAAGGGGTGAATTGAACAGACGAGGAGTCACCCATTCTCACCATGGACTTCCAGAATCTTAGAAGCAGGAGGCCCCGTGACATCAGTGGACACTTGACTTGGCAGGGAGAGTGGCTTAAAGAGTGGCAGGGAACTTTGCACAGAACGCCATCCTGTTGAGTTTGGCAAGGGAACAGCTGTAGGAGAGCATGAGAGATGAGCAGGGATGCCCATATCCCACAGATTGTCATGCTCCTCTGAGGCTGTAGCCTTAGAGTGACTTTCACACCTGGACAGAGCAGAGCAGTCTTGTCCAAGGGACCAGTCTAGTCTGATCTGAGCACACCATGTCTGCTGGCGCCTCCTGGGAACCCAGCCTCACTGCACCCTCTTGTATGGCAGCCTCAGTGCCAAACCAGGGTGCTTCCTGGTAACCCTTGTCATAACTCCTTTGCCGACGCCTATTGGAGAGTTCCAGCAGACTGGCCCCCACTGATGTGCACAAGCCCACCCAAAGCTTCCTACCACCACAGCCTTGGCCCTCTGCTTTGCTGGCACACATTTTCCCATACCTTCCACACAACATAGACATGCAGTTTCTTATTAATTATTATTATTGATTTGCTATCTAGATGGTATTTACATTGCTAGAAGTGAGGTATTAAATTCCCCACTATTATTTCATTGCAGTCTATCTCTCCCTTCACTTGGATTAATACTAGCTTCATATTTGCTTCAGGCACTATAATGTTGGGTGCGTATATATTTACAATTTTTATATCATCTTGTGAATTTACTCCTTTATCATTATATAATAACCTTTTTTTTTTTTGCAGTTTTTGACTTAAAATCTATTTCATCTGACATTAGTGTAGCTTATCCTGCTTTATTCCTCTTCCCATTTGTATGAAATAGATTTGTCAATGCAGGTCCACTTGTGTGGGTGGAACTTGGCTCTCATGCAAGTGCATGCACACCCTGCCACCCTACCACTGCCAGTGTGAATGTACTTGCTGCCCTCCTGCTCTTCAAAAACAAAAGCAAACCAATCACAAAACAGGAAGAAAAAGAAAAATTACAAAAATCAGAGATGAACTGAATGAAATTGAGCTACTTAAAACCGTACTAAAAATTAACATATCCATGAGTTTGCACTTTGTAACAATAAATAATATTGACAGACTACTAGTTAGACTAAAAGGAAAGGGAACCAAGATCCAAATAAACACAATCAGAAATGACAAAGGGGATATTATCACTAACCCCACCAAAATATTAAAAATCTGAGTTGACTATGAACACCTCTGTGCACACAAAGGACAAAATCTAGAAGAAATTAATAAATTCCTGGAGACAACTTCCCAAGGTTGAACAAAGAAGAAATTGAATCCCCCAAATAATTAGTTGTGAAACCAAATCAGTAATAAAAAGCCTACCAACCAAAAAAAGCTCAGGACCATATCTATTTACAGCCAAATTCTACCAGATATATAAAGAAGAGATGGTATCATTACTACTGAAACTATTTCAAAAAATTGAGGAGGAGAGACTCCTTCTTAACTTACTCCATGAGCCAGCATCATCCTGATACCAAAACCTGGCAGAGACAAAACAACAACAAAAAAAATCAGGTCATATGCTTGATGAGCATAGCATGAAAAAAATCTCAACCATCAAAAATCTAATACATCATGATCAAGTAGGCTTTATTTCTGGGGGGCAAATTTTGTTCAACATGCAAATCAATAAATGTGATTCATCATATAAATAGGTATGAAGATAAAACCATATGACCACCTCCACAGATGGAGAAAATACTTCAGACAAAATTCAACATTTCTTCATGTTAAAAACACTCAAGAAGCTAGACAATGGAGAAATATACCTGAAAACAATAAGAGCCACCTATAACAAACCCACAGCTAACATCATACTGAATGACCAAAAGCTGGAAGCATTTCTCTTGAGATCTGGAACCAGCTAACGATGCCCATCTTCACCATTCCTGTTTAGCATAGTACTAGAAGTCCTAGCCAGAGCAATCAGGCAAGACAAAGAAATAGAAGACATTCAAATAGGAGTAGAAGACGTAAAATTATCCCCACTTGCAGACATTGTGATTATATACCTAGAAAACATAGTCTCTGCCCCAAAGCTCCTAGATTTGATAAACAACTTTAGCAAACTTTCAGGATATACACTTAATGCATAAAAATGAATAACATTTCTTTTTTTTTTTTTTTTAGATGGAGTTTCACTCTTGTTGCCCAGGCTGGAGTGCAATGGCATGATCTCGGCTCACCACAACCTCCGCCTCCTGGGTTCAGGCAATTCTCCTGCCTCAGCCTCCTGAGTAGCTGGGATTACAGGCATGCACCACCATGCCCAGCTGATTTTTTGTATTTTTAGTAGAGACGGGGGTTTCACTATGTTGGCCAGGATGGTCTCGATCTCTTGACCTCGTGATCCACCCGCCTCGGCCTCCCAAAGTGCTGGAATTACAGGCGTGAGCCACCGCGCCCGGCCACGGGTAACGTTTCTATACGCCAACAACATCCAAGCAAAGAGCCAAATCAAGAATGCAATTCCACTTAAAACATCCACAAAAAGAGTCAAGTACCTGGGAATACAGCTAACCACAGAGGTAACACATTTCCACAAGGATAATTACAAAGCACTGCTGAAAGAAATTAGAATTGAAATGAACAAATGGAAACACATTCAACGCTCATAGGTAAGAAGGATCAATATTGTTAAAATGGCCATAGTCTCCAAAGAAATTTACAGGTTCAATACTATTCTTTTCACTCTACCAATTACATTCTTCTGAGAATTAGTAATAATTATTTTAAAATTGATATGGAACTAAAAAAGGGCATAGATATTCTAGGCAATCATAACCAAAAGGAAGAAAGCTGTAGGCATCACATTATCCAACTTCAAACCATACTACAATGCTACAGTAACAAACTAGCATGATACTTGTAAAAAAAAATCCCAAAACCAAACAAGAAATGGAATAGAATAGAGAGCACAATAATAATGCTGCACACCTACAACCATTTGATGTTCAATAAAGTTGATGAAAACAAGCAATGGGAAGAAGACTCCTTTTTCAATAAATGGCATGATGATACATTGCTAGCCATATGCAGAAGACTGAAGCTGGAATCCTTCCTTACAACCATATACAAAAATCAACTAAAAGATGGATTAAAGACCTAAATGTAAAATATAAAACTGTAAAAACTCTGGAAGATAACCTAGGAAATACTGTTCTGGACATAGGCTCTGGCAATATGTGTGTGTGTGTGTGTGTGTGTGTGTGTGTGTGTGTGTGTGTATTTATACATATGTGTGTGTTTATATACATATAGTCACCAAAAGCAACTGCAACAGAACCAAAAATTGACAACTGGGACCTAATTATACTAAAGAGTTTCTGCACAGGAAAAGAAACTACCAACTGAGTAAACAATAAATCTACAGAATGAGTGAATATTTGCAACCTATGCATCCAACAGAGGTCTAATACCCAGAATCTGTAAGAATCTTATATAAATCAATAAGCAAATATAAACAACCCAATTAAAGAGTAGGCAATGTACAAGAACACTACTTTCCAAAAGAGGACATACACACAGTCAACATGAATATAAAAAATGTTCATCTCCAATCATTAAAAAATGCAAATTAAAACCACAGTGACATATCATCTAACCCCAGTCCCAATGGTATTATTAAAAAGTATAACAGATGCAAGGTTTATAGACTGCTGATGGGAATGTAAATTAGCTCAGTCATTGCGGAAAGCTGTTTGGCAATTTCTCAAAGAACTTGTAACAGAACTACCATTAGACCCTGCAATCCCATTATTGGCTATATACCCAAAGGAATATAGTAAATAAAATATTATTTTACTGTAAAGACACATGTACACACTTCTTCATCACAACACTATTCACAATAAAAAAAGACATACAATCAATCTAAATGCCCATCAGTGGTAGATTGGATACAGCAACGGTGGTACATATACACCATGGAATACTAAAAAACCAAAAAGATAACAAGATCATGTCCTTTGCAGCAGCATGGATGGAGCTGGAGGCCATTATACTAAGTGCATTAATGAAGAAACATAAAACCAAACACTAGGTGTTCTCTCTTATAAGTGGGAGAACAAAGAAGAGAACAACAGACATTGGGGCCTACTTGAGGGTAAAGAGTGGGAGGGGGATACAGATCTAAAATTATCTACTGAGTACTATGAAATAATTTGTTCACCAAAACCCCATGACATGCAATTTACCTATATAGCAAACCTACAAATATACCCCTAAAGCTATAATAAAAGTTTAAAAAAGTAAAGATCTCAGAAAAAAATCGACATTTAACCTCAAGGAACCAGACAAAGGAGATAAGCTAGAAGCCAAAATAAAATAAAGAACATAATAAATATCAGAAAAAATAAAAAAGTGAAATTGACTAGAAATATAATAAAAAATTAATAATAATTATAATAATGTCAGGAACAGAGGTTATGCGTGGGCTCAACAACATGGACTTCCACTCATAAAGGCTGACCTGGCTACGGCCACTGCTGAGGGCCCAATTTGCCAGCAGCAGAGACCAACACTGAGCCCTTGATATGACACCATTCCTTTGGGTAATCAGCCAGCCATCTGGCTGATTAAATTGGACCTTTTCCATCAAGGAAAGGGCAGAGGTTTGTCCTCACTGGAATAGACATTTCCTCTGAATATGGGTCTCTCTGTTTTGAGCCACCTAAAGCTGAGGGTGGTATGACACAAGTCCCACTGTGGTCACTGTCACTATGACTGCATCTGGAATCAGCATAGTCCTGGGCCTCACCCAAGGCCTTATGTACTACCTTGCTATTACCCATTTTCACTCACTCAATAGCCTGGCACTGCAATCAGCATGTGGCAAAGCCAGTCAGATCTGTGTCCTTTTCTCCAGGGTGGAAAGTTCCCCTTAGGCACTGGGTGGGTCCAGAAGTACCATCCAGAAGTCAGAAATTAAGGTAAAAAACCTTAGCAGTCTTCCTTATGTTCTGTTTAACTACTGTTGAGCTGGAACTCTTACTACCAGATGCAGTCCTTCCCACTATTTCTTCCCCTTTCCAAAGGCAGAGTAGCATCAACCCTACAGGCCCTGCAGGCCATGAGGAGGATTGCCAGGCTACCCTTAAGGGCCAAGCGCCTTTTTTAAAGGATGGAGTCTCACTTTGCCGTCAGCCTGGAGTGCAGTGGTGTGAGGCCCAAGGGCTCTTAAGTAAGCTTGTGCTGAATGCTGCTTGGCCTGAGACTCATCCTTCATGGCAATGGGCTCCCCTCTGGCCCAGATGCTTTCCAAGAGTCCAGTCCTGGAATTGGGAACCTCAAGAGCCCATTTGGTGTTCTACCCTATTGTGGCCATTCTGGTATCTATAGTGCAAGACAAAGTCCCCTTTACCTTTACCGTACTCTTCTCAAGCAGAAAGACTCTTTTCCTGAATGAGCTGAGTCTCACCTGAAGCCAGCCAGTCTCAGAGATTCACCCAAGGCCTTCTATGTAGTATCTGGGTATTACTGATGGTTATTCAGACTTCAAGGGTTCTTTGGTTAGCAGGTGATGAATGGGACATTTTCTTCAAGGCAGTGAGTTCTCTTCTGTCCCAAGGCATGTCTAGCAATGTCATCCTGGAGCTAAGGCCTGGAACAGAAACCTTATGACTCTGACTAGTGTCTTATCCTGCTGTGGCTGAGCTGTCATCTTAAATGCAATACAAAGTCCTCCCCACACTTCTCTCTGCTCTATGCAAGTGGGAGAAAGCGGTCTCTTTTGGAGCTGTGAGCTATGCAGCCTGGGTTTAGGATAGGTGTGATGCCAGCACTTCTTTAGCCACCCCAGCTAGTGTCTTACTAGGTCACATGCTTCCCCAGTTCACTGTCTCTGGGCTCAGTTCAGCACTAGCATTTGCCTATGAGTTTCAGTCTTATGACCTAGACTACCTTTCAAGTTTATGTAGAGGTCAGAGCTCTTTAGACCACAGTGGCAAAGATTGTGTGAAGTAAAGTCAAACCGCTGAGATCCGTGATTCCCCTCTAGCTAAGAATGATTTAAATGCTCCCTCCATGGACAGGAGTCAGCTGAATTTTGTCAGTTTTTCTTTCTACTTTAATAGAATAGCCCTAAGCTTACTGCTTCATAATTACTGTACTCTCCTTCCACTAGTGGTCAGTGATGCTTTCCACCCAACCACCACAACCAGGGAATAGGGGTGGTGATGATTTAAGAATGTTTTTTTTTCCCCCTAACTCTTTCAGCAATATGGAGATAAAACTAGGTTCTATGAGAGCCTGCCTTATTTTTGGTTCTTATGAAGGTGTTTTTTTTTTTCTGTGTAGATACTTAGTAAATTAGTATCCTTCTTCGGGAATAAGTTGTGGAGGTTTTTATTCTGCCATCTTCCTCTGCCTTCTCACCTGCAGCACACTATTACTAACCTATGTTTCTGGTCAATTAGACAAGAGAATTAAAGATGGAAAGAAAGTGACTTCAAGGAAAGAAACTGAAATTTTATTTGACTATTTGGATAATTGTCTGAAGAAACTGGCTTAAGATTAATTGGGTATATGGAGGACATTCTACCTACATCAAAGTGGATCTAAAGAATATAAGTTATCATATGGATCTTTACTCCTATAAATACAAAGTTGCCTCATAAGTTTAATAAGACAATGTCATTTTGAGAATCTTTGGCACAAAACTTGACTGAAGAACATGAGAATCTTATCTAGATCAAAAACTTAAAAGAAAATGTGAATTTTTTATTTAGTTGAAGCAAAAATAATATTTTTGTGATACTCTATTGATTAAAAGACCCCAATCTCAAATTCAGCAGATTCCAACCTTAATAGCTATTATAAATCTCCTTACAGCTATTGATTGAGAAAGCATGGGCAGGCAGAGAGGTGTAAACTTCTATAACACCCTTGATAACAGATCTTGAAAGCAGCAGATGTCTACCATATATACTTCTATTCAAAGGGAAGTTTCCTTCTATTTCATCAATATCAAAGGTATCCATAATTTACTTTAACTATAAATCTCGAGTCAGTGTTGGAGAGTGTGTGTGTGTGTGTGTGTGTGTATGCTAATACATCTCCCTGTGAATGAAACTTCATAATGAACATATCAATTGAAGACAATTATTTCTAGGATTTTGTATATCTAGGTATTATTTACTAAGCTTTCCTCCCTTAAGGTCTATTTGTAGACATAACATTTCCCTATGCATTTTACAATAGGCCTTGGATGTTTTCTAATATTAAATTATAAATATTATTTTAAAATCTTGATAATTACTACGTATAAAGGAGACCATTCAAGCAATTGAATACACCTTATCATGGGAACTTGCAACAGAACTTCATCATTAATAGAAAGTTATATAGTCAGAGGATAAAATTCTTGGAAATATGTACCCTACCTGACATGGTTTGGATGTATGCCCACCCAAATCTCACCTTGAATTATAATAATCCCCTCATGTCAAGGGCAAGGCCAGGTGGAGATAATTGAATCATGGGGGTAGTTTCTCCCATACTGTTCTTGTGTTAGTGAATAAGTCTTATGGGATCTTCTAGTTTTATAAATGAGAGTTCCCCTAAACAAGCCCTCCTGCCTGCTGCCATGTCAGATGTGCCTTTGTTCCTCCTTTTCTTTCCACCATGATTGCCAGGTGGAACTGTGAGTCCTTTAAACCTCATTTTCTTTATAAATTACCCTGTCTTGGTATATTCTTATTAGCAGTGTGAAAGTAAACTATATACTACTAATGCCTATTTGAAATAAATCTTGAAATAAAATAATGGTGAAAACATAGTATGCCCTAGAAAGTGTCAAAAGACAGAAATCACTGAAAATGGGCTTTTCTATTGAGGAAAAGCTAAATTTAGAACTTGTTCTGAAAGTTGGGTTCAAATTTTACCTTCATTTCCAAAAGACAATTGAATATTTAAAGACATACACCCAGAATTAATAGACCATAAGAACAATTAGATTATGATGCTCTTACAGAAACAGTTTATGTAATCTTTGGCAACTGATACTTCTGATGAAACACTGCAATTTCAGAAGTTAGTATTACGTATTTTTCTTATGGAGTGATAAACATATCCTGATGACATGTCATCTTGGATTTGTAATGTATTATAGATTGCAAGCCATTGGTTGTGGTTTGAAAGTCTTCTGGCACTAGAAACCAAATCTGAGATTCTTCTCCAAACTAAGTTGAAATGACCCAATCTGAATGGTTTACCTTATTAGGTAAAGTGGCTAAAAATGTAGTCAGCCGCAGCATTCCAAATGAATGAAGTTAGCCCATAACTTGCATATAGAGATGTCTTTTTGTGAAAGTAGAGTAAAAGGACACAGGTTTCTCTAAATATAACATTTGAATATTTAAAAGGTTAATATCACTTAGTGTCAATATCTAATGAGTTCTGTGAGTACATTTTTAAGGAGAAAAGCACATACATTTAGAAATTTGTTTAAGACTCTTCCCTAAAGAGGCAGAAGTTAATAAACAAGATCCTAGACTCTACAGTCTATAGCTTATGCAGGATAAGATGGCAGGTACCTGGAAATCTGGATCATAATAGTATAATTCATCAATTTTTGAGAGAAATTTTAAAAATAAATTTGTAGAACAGAAATCTATACCTGTGCAGCTAATTAAGTATTTTCAAATTATCTAGAAGCACACTCATATTAAACCCAAACTCTATCAAGGTCAAATAAGATCCATTTCATAACACCATACTAGAATCTTCATAATTAAGTGATCTATCAGAACAATGGTCATGTCTGCCTTAGTTAATAGTGAAGCATACATTTTGAACGAATAAATAATACAAGCTTGAGCTGTGCAAGGTAAGTTATAATCTTATCCTAATAAATGTGGTAAAAATTCTGGCATCGGAGGAGGAGCAAGATGGTGGAATAGAAATTTCCACCAATAATTTTCTCAACAAGGACACCAAGTTAACCACTATCTACACACACACACACACACACACACGCACACACACACACACTACCTTAATAAAAACAAAAAATCAGGTAGGTATTCATAATACTTGGTTTTAACTTCAGATCACTGAAAATTCACTGAAGAGTTAGCAAAAACAGTCCTGAATCCTTGAGGCTACACCCCACCCCACTCCACCCCGGCAGTGTCAGCATAGTACAGGGAGGATCTCTGGGTGCTGGGGAGGAATAGCATGGCATTTATGAGGCAGTGAACTTAGGGATGTCCTGTTAGAGTGGAAATGGAAACAGAACCAAACTCAGCTGATGCCCACACACAGAGGGAGTATTTAAATGAGCCACAGCCAAAGGGGAATCCTTGGATCCCTGTGGTCCAAAATTGAGTGTCTGCAAACCTCACCACTGAGGGCTACAGCACTCTATAATCTCCAAGGAAACTTGAAAGGCTGAATTAGGCCCAAAGACAGTGGACTGAGGGGCACACAAACTACTGAGACACCCAAGGGAGTGCTGGTATCACCCCTCCCCCAGGCCTAGGCTTTACATATCACAGCTCCAAAAGAGACCCCTTTCTTCTGCTTAAGGAGAGGAGAAGGAAGAGTCAGGAGGACTTTGTCTTACACCTAAGATACCAATTCAGCCACACCAGGATAGGGCACCAGTCAGGGTAGTGATGCCCCTTTTCCAGGCTGTATATCCCAGATGATATTTCCAGACATGTCCTGGGCCAGAAGGAAACTCACTGGCTTGAAGAAAAGGATCCAGTCCTGGCAGCAGTTATCACCTGCTAACTGAAGCACCCTTGGGCCCTGACTAACCAGCAGTGATATCCAAGTACTATATCGCTATCCTTAGTGAGACATTGAGACTTGCTGACTTCAGGTGACACTCAGCACATTACCAGCTGTGGTGGCTACAGGAAAAAAGTCCATCTGTATGAGAAAAGCAGAGAAAAGTAAAAGGGACTTTGTCTTGTACTTTAGGCACCAGCACAGCCACAGGGGTAGAGCACCAAGCAGGTTCTTGTGGTTCCCAATTCCAGGACCTGACTTGCATGGCAATTCTAGACCTACCTTTGGCCGGAGGGGAACCCACTGTCCTGAAGTCACAGGCCAGACAGTATTCACCACTAGCTGACTTAAGAGCCCTTAGGCCTTAAGAGAATATTTGCGGTAGTCTGACAATACTCCTCATGGACTGTGGTGGCAGTTGGGCTAAAGGGTGAGACTTCTCTGCCATTGGAAAGGGGAGGGAATAGTGGAAATCTCTGTGTCTTGTGGTTTGAGTGACAGCTCAGGAGCAATACAGTAGAAGACTAGATAGACTTCTAAGGTTTTCACCCAATCTCTGACTTCTAAATGGCATTACTGGGCCCACCCAGAGCTAAGGGCATCTTGCTGCCCAGAAGGACACAGTCCTGACTGGCCTTTCAGCCTGATGATTGTAGAGCACCAGGGTGATGAGCAATTAGGCAGTAGCCAAGGAGTGGTTACAGCATGCTTTGGGTAAGACCCAGTGCTTTGCTGGCTTCAGGTTTGACCCACACAGTTGTGGTGGTGGTGGTGGTGGCCACAGGTGAAACTCCCAAAGGTCAAAGATAAAGAAAGGATCCTTATAAGGTAACAAGAAAAAATTTAAAAATAACATACAATGGATTTACAATACCTCTGAAAGCAAGCTTTTTAGTGGAAACATTACAGGCCAGGAGAGAGTTGTATGACATATTTATGGTGCTGAAGAAAACAAAAAAGTGTATCCTAGCATAGTATTAATATAGACAGTGAAAATATCCTTCAAACATGAAAGAGAAATACTACCCCAGACAAACAAAAGGTGAGTGATTTGATCAACACCAGACTTGTCCTACAAGAAATGCTAAAGAGAGATCTTGAATCAGAAAGTAAAGGACATTAATGAGCAACACATAATCACCTAAATGTACGAGACTCACTGGAAATAGTAAGTACACAGAAAAACAGAATATATTAACACTGTAACTGTGGTGTGTAAATTACTCTTACTCTACATAGTAATACTGAACAATTAACCCACTGAAGAAAATACTAACTACATAGCATCTTTAACAATCAGAGAATTGCAAATCAAAACTATAGTGAGATATCATCTCACCCCAATATCCAAAAGACAATAATAAATGGTGGCAAGAATGTGGAGAAAAGAGAACCCTGATGCACTGTTGATGGGAATATAAATTAGTATAACCATTATGGAAAACCATTTGGAGGTTCCTCAAAAAAACTAAAAATTGAGCTACCATGTGATCCAGCAATCCCACTGATGGGCATATAACCTAAAAGAAAGGAAATCAAAAAATCAAAGAGATATCTGCTCTCTCACATTTGTTGTAGCACTGTTTACAGTAGCTAAGATTTGGAAGCAACTTAAGTGTCGATGAACAGGTAACTGAATAAAGAAAATGTGATACACATACACAATGGAGTACCATTCAACCATACCAAAGAATTGAGATCCTGTTATTTGTAATAACATGGTTGGAAATGGAGATCATTATGTTATGTGAAATAATCCAGACACACAACTACAAACATTGCATGTTCTCACTTATTTGTGAGATCTCAAAATCAAGACAATAGAACTTATGGCATAAAGAGTAGAAAGATGGTTACCAGAGGCAAAGAAGGGTAGTAGGAAAGGTGGGGATGGTTAATGTGTACAAAAAATAAAGAATAAGTAAGTCCTGCTATTAGATCGTTCAATTGGGTAACTATAGTCAATAATAACTTAATTATACATTTTAAAATAACTAAAGGAGTGTAATTGGAGTGTATGTTTGTAACTCAAAGGATAAATGTTTGAGGGCTGGATGCCTATTTTCCATAATGTGTTTATTTCACTTCGCATGCCTATATCACAGCATTTCATGTACTCTATAAATATGTACACCTACACAAGATACCCACACTTTTTTAAAAAGAAGTTAAAAAGTTAGAAATAGCCTACATGTATGCCAGATAAAATTTTGATATTACACATGAAGTTTTATGACATCTATGTTCCTGTTAACTTGATTTTGACTGAATTAAGGAAAAACTAACGCCCCTCAGCAGGGAATATATACCAAAAAACACACCTTTTAATATCTCAATATGTTTACATTGCTCTCAGTGATGCCATCATAATGCTCCAGGCAGGAGAAAAAAGTAATTCTGATATAAAAATAAATTCATTATCAGGAGGACCCATGTATAAAGGCTCTACTGACAGTGAACTTGGAGCAAGTTCATAATTAACTATATAAATTAATGCAATTATGCATAATTAACTACATAAATATAACCGCAGGCTGTGAAAGAGCAGGAAAGTATATTTTACATAAGGAAAAGTGTGAAAAATCAAGTTGAAATGCCACAAACAAAATCTGCCATGAACACATGGTATTAGAGTACATGGTGAATAATTTCACATAAAGAAGGTTGGTAGAATATGAAGAATGCAAGAAGAGAAATCTAGCACTCAAAAAAGGGGCAGTGGTCTAAGAGGCTTACATGAGTTTCTTGGGTGGAAGATTTGGAAATATTTATGAATATCAGATGCTTAATTATGATATTCCATAATAAACTATGGAAACTCTCCTCTCAAACATCCTAATATTTTTAGTTTATTATAATTCTTATACAGTTCTATGTAAATAACTACATTAAGCACTGTTCTTAGGTAGATACCAGCAGACAAATATCACCCCTCAAAATTATAGACGAGAGTCTGTTTCTAAGTGGGAAAGGCATGAAAGCAGTACTTCTAGTAGAATGGTGACTTGTTTAGGCTTACTTTTGACTAAAGACATAAAGATCACTAGGTAACAATAATAATAGTAATTGTTATTCAAAACTTACTAGGTGCCAGGCACTGTTATAAATATCAAGTATTAAGTCATTGAAGTAACAGCAGCCCTAATGAAGTAGTTACTATTACTATTCTCAACCCACTCGTGAATATAGAGACAAAGAATGGTTACAAAGCAATGAAAGTGAGGATGTGCTGACCTACTCTATGAATAAAAGTAAATTTCTTCACTACAAAGTTTAGTTGCTAGTTTTCTATAATCTTTGGAAAAATGCTTAAAGAACATTATTTTCACTTTCATATGTTAATACCTAGTTAAGAGTAATCAATTGCAATGATTGCTTTGTGTTCTCAGAAACAATTTCTGTCCTTCAAGCCTCACATGATTATGCTAAGTTGCTAATTAAGAAAGATTCTGATTAAAAGATGCACATATGCCAGCATTCATTTAAGATGTCACAATCCCTCATGGAATAACACAAGTGTGTTTATAACAACAATTTAAAATTCAGTATCTACCCTTCAACCTGTGATATGGTTTGGCTCTGTGTCCCCACCCAAATCTCATCTCATAGCTCCCATAATTCCCACATGTTGTGGGAGGGACCCAGTAGGAGATGATTGAATCATGGGAGCAGGTCTTTCCCATGCTGTTCTTGTGATAGTGAACAGGCCTCATGGGATCTAACGGTTTTAAAAATAGGAGTCTCTCTGTACAAGCTCTCTTTGCCTGCTGCCATCCACATAAGATGTGACTTGCTCCTCCTTGCCTTCCACCATGATTGTGAGGCCTCCCCAGCCATGTAGAACTCTAAGTCCAATAAAACGCCTTCTTTTATAAATTGTCCAGTCTCAGGTATGTCTTTATCAGCAGTGTAAAAATGAACTAATACGGTAAGTTGGTACCAGTAGAGTAGGGCATTGTTGAAAACATACCCAAAAATGTGGAAGCAACTTTGGAACTGGGTAACAAGCAGAGGTTGTAACAGTTTGGAGGGCTCAGAAGAAGACAGGAAAATGTGGGAAAGTGTGGAACCTCCTAGAGACTTGTTGAATGGCTTTAACAAAAATGCTGATAGTGACATGAACAATAAGGTTCAGGCTGAGGTGGTCTCAGATGGAGATGAGGAAGCTGGGAACTGGAGCAAAGGTGACTCTTGTTATTTATTTTTGCACGGCATAGACAGCTACTCATTTACCTGTGTGAATAACCAATTCCGGCAATGAACAGCAAGAGAAACACTGAAGAGCAACATTGAAATGGAGGCCCTATTTTTAGTGGCTTCCATTGATTGTGCCAGCCTACTATAGACCTTTTTCACTTTTAAAAAGTTTGATTTGCTTTCCATTTTGATTAAACATGGACGCCTCAGTGTCCATCACGGCATCAGTATACCGTCTAGTCATAGGTATACCATCTAGGTCTTTCATGAGTAAGCCTCAGTGAACCTCATATGTGACGAGAATTATGACATTTTTTCATATAACTGTCAGCTTACAAGGCAAGGAAAAATAAACTACAAAAAGTGGCAGGCCCCAAATGGCAAAATGAATGTACCTGTTTATACAAAATTAATGCACTATACATCTTTGCAGTCAGATTCAAACCCTACAATGTTTAACACTGTTTGGAGAAGTGGGGGGCATCTTCACGTATAACAGATAACAAGCTATAAAATTTCTGCTCACCATTAGAAAAAATTGTGTTTATATATAAACATATATGTATGGATGACCTTCAGAGAAATCTAAATTATAAAAATCTGGGACACCAAGTATCTAGATGTGGCATCAAATTTGTTGAGTGTGGGAGGAAGTGAGACTGTTTTAAGCATGTATGTTTCATATTTTGGATCCTAAATATTAAACTTTCTTTTTAACTCCCAAGAGAAGCCTAAGGATAATAGACATGCATCTGGGTTTTCCTTTTAGTCATACAATGCATACAGCTAGGTCTGGATTATTTTTTATATAGCATGGAATGAATACCACCACATATTCTCAAGTTCCCTTGAGTTCAGGGACCATGTAAACACTAGCTATGTAAGCAGGAGGCTCAGTCACAATGGTACTTGTGGACTCATATCCTCAGAGGGTCACTGTTAACAGAACTACAATTTTAGCTTATTTAGACCTAACCCCCCAATTTTGTAATACATCATAATTTTTTACCAAATTGTCTTAACTAAAGGAAGAAATAAGAGAGGGAAGAGTTTTATGCTTCATTCCTAGGTTCCTAAGCATGTTTTTAGTGTGATTCAAAAATCCTGAAAGATTCCATAGAGGCCACATGCTACTGTCCCAAACAACTAGGGAAATTCTTCTGTGTAAATTCATTGCTCTTGAGAAGAAACTTGCTTGTAAATACTTTGCATCACTGGGCCCACTGCTCAAGATACCCTTTACAATAATATTTTCTCAGTGGCTTATTTCTAGACAGAACTGCATCTTGTCTTCCTTACTTCCTTTTGGATAAGATGGCCAAGTAATTGCAACATTCTGCAGTCTAGCTAACCTGTTATTTGTAATTAGAATTAGACAGGCCTGATTCATATTAACTGTTCAATAAATGTTGGGTGAATTAAACTGCATTAGAAAATAGAAACAAGTATTACCAGGAAAGTGTTTAGTTCTACATGACTTTGGGTAAGACCACTTTTAATCTTATAAGTAATATGAAAAGTTTGAAACAGTCTCCTAACATTCTTTTCATTTTCAAAGTTGCATTTTTATTAAGTATTGGTAAATTACAAAATTTTTTAAATATATAGATTTTATTTAGATAAAATACAAATATATTGAGATGCATCTTAAATTCTGACAAATTATTTGTTTTGATTTAGATGCTGTATAAATATAGCTTGTAATTTTATATTTGCTCCTTTTCCTCTATATGATGCAAAAATTAGCAGTTAAAATTATGTTCCATTTGTTTATTCTACATACCCAAATATTTTATTATACATTTTGCTATATTATGGAATTGGCTAGTTATGCTGAGGTTAAATATATGAAGCCATATTTAAAGATTTTTTTTAAAGAATCAAATAAAATATCATAGAAAATGCAATGTTTAATTGAAAACACAATTACTAAAATGGAAAGATGAAGCTAAAATATTTGCCCCTCTTATGAAGCCACATATCTCACTAAATATATTTGTTTTAATTTGCCTAAACAATTAGGGTATTGTGTAAGTCTTTAGGGCCACTCCTTTTATTCTGTTGGTGAAGCTGTTTTCTTGGTGAATAATTTCCCCATAGAATTCTATTTTTAGATTTGTTTACTTCAGTGTTTTCCAGAACATATTCTATGTGGGATAATAGACATTTAAAATTTGAAAACAGTCTTTAGTAAAATTGGTTTGGGAAACACTGAATGAACTAAAATGAGACAGATTATGGCAGGAATGCTCAGGGACTTTAATATACCAGTGTACATTACAAATATCAAACACAGAGTAACTAGAAAGTGATAATTTCCAGACTTACTTGGCCATGAATGACTTTTGGTAGAGAAATGTATCCTGTCAATAATGCTACCTGGATTTAAAATTTTTTGATGTGCATAATTTTAAATGGTTGGGAAATCTCACTACTTAAAAATACATTGTTTTTCATCCTTATTACACATATATTTGTACAATATACATTGTGTGCTGTCAATTAGGCTTAGCCTCAGTGAGAATATATTTCTTCCTTTTGAAGAAATGCGTTTTTCAAATAAATGAAAATCTTCAGTATTTTTTGACTATTTTGAAAATAACTAGTTATATCCCTGTATAAAACTTCTCTTTATCTACTAAAATTATAATCTAAAATTATGTCATTTCATAAATTTTGTTCCAGCTGTTAGATCTAGAGTTCTGGCACTTAAATAATTTGTGTCTCATAAATTTTTATCTAAACCCAGTTCTGAGTCTGTTTTTAAAGATTGCTTTGACTATATAGTCTTGACATGTTTCTGTATGTATGACTTCATGCATATGAACATAAGTAATAAGTGCATAAGTGCATTAGTAATACTCAATACTGAGCGTCATCTTGATAGGATTGAAGGATACTAAGTATTGATCCTTGTTGTGTCTGTGAGGGTGTTGCCAACAGAGATTAAGATTTGAATTAGTGGGCTGGGATAGGCAGACCCACTCTTAATCCAGGTAGGCACAATCTAATCAGCTACCAGCATGGCTAGAATATAAGCAGGCAGAAAAATGTGAAAAGAGAGGCTGGTCTAGCCTCCCAGCCTAGATATTTCTCCCATGCTGGATGCTTTCTGCCTCAAACACTGGACTCCAAGTTCTACAGTTTTGGAACTCAGACTGGCTCTCCTTGCTCTTCAGCCTGCAGATGGCCTATTGTGGGATCTAGTGATCCTGTGAGTTAATATTTAATAAACTCATATTCTTTCATTGATTTGGCAGTTTCTGGAGTTTGCTCCTTAATATGATTAGATAAAAAATGCTAAAGACTCTATTATAATACTATGGCGAACACTGATAGTCCTTGGCATGAGTTGTGTAGACACTTACCCAAAACAAATACCTCTGACACTCCTCATTTATTGCTTGTGAGAGGCAAGAGGTTTAGTTTAGTGACTATATACACATAATACCTTTGATAGTATGCGGAGAACCAAGGAACATAATGAAGCTGGTTGGTCGTTCCTAAGTTTAGTGGACAAAGTGATTAAAGAAAATGATGACCTTAGGGATTCTATCATCCAGCTTCAGACGCAGATACTGAGTTTCAAGTCTCCTAAGACTGCCCCGAGTGAGAGTCTTACCTCCTACAGAGAAACAGCTGATATTGTGGAAAAACAGACACAAGCTCTTATCATGCCAGTGGCTGACCTGCATTGAAAGGTACATGCACAGCCTTGCCAGGTGTCTACTGTTAAGGCGAGGGCTTTGACTGGAAAAGAACAGGACTCTGCAACTTGGAATGGGGATGTGTGGGAGGACCCTGATGAAGCTGAGGACACCGAGTTGTAAACTCTGATGAACCTTTTTTGCCAGAAGAAACTGCATCCCCATCTCCAGTAGTGGCAACCTCCCCTCCCTGACCCATGCGGCCATCTGCCTTTCTACCTGTTTCTGAGGAGATGAACCCTGTGCTGCCTGAGGCAACAGTGACGGACTCCCCTGAGGCAGTTGTCAGGCAGGATAATGTTGATTCTTCTCAGGAGCCACCCCAACATCCCTGTTTGCTTCTAGATCTAGAAATAGACTAAAGTCCCAGCAGGCCCCTAGAAATGAGGTTGAGAGTGTGATCCATGTGGAGGTGTGCTACACTAGAAAAGAACTGCTTGAGTATTCTAATTTATATAAACAGAAATCTGGAGAACAGACATGGGAATGGATATATAAAGGGTGTAGTATCATAGTGGAGGAAACACTGTGTTGGATCAGGCTGAATTTATTGATTTGGGCCCACTAACTAGGGACTCTGCATTTAATATTCTACTTCAAGAAGTTAAAACAGGTTCTAATCGTTTATTTGCTTGGTTAGCCAGAATATGCATTAAAAAATGGCCCACTCTAAGTGAGTTGGAAATGCCTTACCTCCTTGGTTTAATGTAGAGGAAGGGATCAAAAGGCTTAGGGAGATTGGGATGTGGTGTAGATTAGTCACTTTAGACCTACTCATCCCATCTTGGAGAGTTCAGAAGATATACCCTTGACCAGTGCTTTATGAAATAGATTTATGTGGAAAGCACCTGCATCTTTGAAGAGCCTTATAATTGCTCTTCTCTGTATATCAGATCTAACAGTGGGAACCACAGTCACTCAACTACAACATTTAAATACAATGAGAATAACTGGATCTTAAGGTGGCACAGGCCAAGTGGCAGCACTTAACGATCAAAGGCAAGGTGAGCATAGCTGCCGTAATGGACAGCAGAGGCAAAGCAGCAATCAGAATAGTCTGACTCATGTAGCGCTCTGGCATTGGCTAATTAATCACAGTGTTCCTAGAAGTGAGTGAAATTGATAGAAAGCCTACTGCATTCCTACTTAATTTATATAAACAGGAATCTCTTAGGTCAAATGGACAAAAGACTAATTTGAATTATAAAAACAGAGAATCATGGTCCCTCAGTCAATTTCCAGACTTGAGCCAAATGGACAAAAGACTAATTTGAATTATAAAAACAGAGTATCATGGTCCTCAGTCAACTGCCAGACTTGAGCCAGTTTACAGACCCAGAATCCCTTGAATGAAGATGAGGCGGGTCTCCGTAAGGAAGGACCCCACTGCATTACCGACAATTGATGTGATAAATCTTTCTTCCATCCTTCTCCAAGGAGATCTCTGGCCTTTTACTAAGGTAACTGTGCACTGGTGAAAGGAAAATGACCCAACATTTCAGGGTCTACTGGACACTGGCTCTGAGCTGAGGTTGATTCCAGGGGACCCAAAACATCATTGTGATCCTCCAGTTAAAGTAGTGACTTATGGACATCATGTTATTAATGGAGCTTTAGCTCAGGTTCTACTTACACTGGGTTCAGTGAGTCCCCGGACTCATCCTGTGGTCATTTTTCCAGTGCCAGGATGCATAATTGGCATAGACATACTTAGCAGCTGGCAGAACCCCCACTTTGGCTTTCTGACTCATAGGATGAGGGCTATAATGGTGGGGAAGGCCAAATGAAAGCCATTAGAGCTGCCTCTACCTAGAAAAATAGTAAGTCAAACATAATAGTTTCCTTGGAGCGATTATGGAGATTAGTGCCACTATCAAGGACTTGAAAGAGGCAGGGATGGTGATTCCCACCCACATCCCCATTCAATTCTCCCATTTGGCCTGTGCAGAAGACAGATGGATCTTGGAGAATGACGGTGGATTATCATAAGCTTAACCAAGTGGTAACTCCAATTGCAGCTGCTGTGCTTGGTATGCAGCCATTGACTTGGAAAATACCTTTTTCTCCATTCTTGTCCATAAGGCCTACCAGAAGCAATTTGCATTCAGCTGGTAAGGCCAGAAATAACCTTTATTTTTCTATCTCATGGATATATCAACTCTCTAACTTTGCATCATAATCTTATTTGGAGAGATATTTATGGCTTTTGGCTTCCCAAAGACCTCACACTGATCCATTACACTGATGACATTATGCTTATTAGATTCAGTTCAAAAAGTAGCAAACACACTAGACTTACTGGTGAGATATCTGCATGCCAGAGAATGGGAAATAAGTCTGACTAAAATTCAGAAATCTTCTACCTCAGTAAAATTTCTGGGGGTCTAGTGGTGTGAGGCCTGTTGAGATATTTCTTCTAAGGTGAAGGATAAGTTGCTGCATTCGGCCCCTCCTACAACCAAGAAAGATGTGCAATGTAAGGTGGACCTATTTGTGTTTTGGAGGCAACACATTCCTCATTTGAGTGTGTTACTCTAGCCCATTTTGAGTAACTCAAAAGGCTGCCACTTTTGAGTGGGGTCCATAGCAGGAGAAGGCTCTGCAACAGGTCCAGGCTGCTGTACAAGCTGCTCTTCTACTTGGGCCATATGAACCAGCAGATCCAATGATACTTGAGGTGTCAATGGCATATAGGGATGCTGTGTGGAGCCTTTGGCAGGCCCCAATAGGAGAATAACAATGGAGGCCTCTAGGATTTTGGAGCAAGGCCTGCCATCTTCTGAAGATAACTACTCTATTTTTGAGAGACAGCTCTTGACCTGTTACTGGTCTTTGGTAGAAACTGAGCATTTGACTATGGGTCATCAAGTCACCATGTGATCTGAACTGCCTATTATAAACTGGGGGCTTTCTGACCCATCTAGCCATCAGATGGGTGATGCACAGCAGCATTCCATCATCAAATGGAAGTAATACATATGTGATCAGGCTTGGGCAGGGCCTGAAAGCACAAGAAGTGACATGAGGAAGTGGCTCAAATGCCCATGCTCTCCACTCTTGCCACCCCACCTTCTCTCCTCTAGCCTGCACCAATGGCCTCATGGGGAGTTCCCTATGGTCAGTTGATAGAGAAGGAGAAGGACTAGGGACTGCTTCACAGATGGTTCTCTATGATATGCAAGAATCACCCAAAAGTGGACAGCTGCAGCACTAAAGTTGCTTTCTAGGACACTTCCGAAGGAGAGCAGTGAAAGGGAATCTTCCTAGTGGGCAGAACTTTCAGCAGTGCACCTGTTTGTGCACTTCACATGGAAAGAGAAATGGCCAGATGTGATATTATATACTGATTCATGGATTGTGGCCAATGGTTTGGTGCGATGGTAAGGGACTTGGAAGAAGCATGATTGGAAAATTGGTGACAAACAGATTTGAGAAACAGGTATGTGGATGGACTTCTCTGAGTAGTCAAAAACTGCAAATATCTTTGTGGCCTATGTGAGTGTTAACCAACAGGTGACCTCAGCAGAGGAGGATTTTAATAATCAAGTGGATAGGATGACCCTTTTTGTGGACACCACTCAGGCCCTTTCCCCAGCCCCCGTTTCATTGCCCAGTGGGCCCATGAACAATATGGCCATGGCGGTAGGGATGGAGGTTATGCATGGGCTCAGTGACATGGACTTCCACTCACAAAGGCCAGTCTGGCTACGGCACTGCTGAGTGCCCAAGTTGCTAGCAGCAGAGACCAACACTGAGCCCTTGATATGGGACCATTCCTCAAGGAGATCAGCCAGCTGCCTTGTGGCAGGTTGATTACCTTGGACTTCTTCCATCATGGAATGGGCAGAGGTTTGTTCTTACCAGTAATGACACTTCCACTGGATATGGGTTTGCCTATTCTGCATGCATTGCTTCTGCCAAGACTACTATCCATGGACTCACAGAATTCCTTATCCACTATCATGATATTCCACACAGCGTTGCCTCTGCCCAAGACACTCACTTTATGGCTAAAGAAGTGTAGCAGGAGGCTTATGCTTATGGAATTAACTGTTCTTACCATGTTCCCCATCATCCTGAAGCAGCTGGATTGATAGAATGGTGGAATGG
Source organism: Sapajus apella (assembly GCF_009761245.1). Lineage (NCBI taxonomy): Eukaryota > Metazoa > Chordata > Mammalia > Primates > Cebidae > Sapajus > Sapajus apella. The sequence goes on along the minus strand of NW_022436946.1, from coordinate 73,946,234 downwards.
CCATTTGAGGTGACAACTACAATGCCAACTAGGTGACAATGCTTGGCAGGGCTGGGGAAAAGTTCTCTGGAAAGCCACATATGCTATGAATCAGCATCCAATATATGGTACTATTTTTCCCATAGCCAGGATTCATGGGTCCAGGGATCAAGGGGTGGAAGCACTACTCTCTCCCACCCCTGGTGATCCACTAGCAAAAGCTTTGCTTCCTGTTGCTGAGACATTACGTTCTGCTTGCCTAGAGGTCTTAGTTCCAGAGGGAGGAATGCTGCCACCAAGAGACACAACAACGGAAGTTAAGATTGCCACCTGGACACTTTGGTGTCTTCCTACGTTTAAGTCAACAGGCTTAGAAGGGAGCTACAGTGTTGGCTGGGTTGATTGACCCAGACTATCGAGATGAAATCAGTCTACTACTCCACAACGGAGGTAAGGAAGAGTATGCATGAGATATAGGAGATCCATTAGGGCATCTCTTAGTATTACCATGCTTTGTGATTAAGGTCAATGGGAAACTATAACAATCCAATCCAGATAGGACTGCAAATGAACCAGAACCTTCAGGAATGACAGTTTTGGTCATCCCACCAGGAAAAAATCTACCACCGAGTGAGGTGCTTGCTGAAGGCAAAGGAAATACAGAATGGGTAGTAGAACAGGGTAATTATCAATACCAGCTATGACCATGTGACCAGTTGCAGATATGATTGTGATTGTCATATTTCCTCCTTCTTTTGTTAAGAATATGTTTGTGCATATACACATTTGTACTAAAAAAAACCTTCTCTTTATTTCCTTTCTCCTTTATTATGTCACATATGATTTACTGACTTTACATCAGTATTTAAGCATTGTTAACTTTATGTAATAATATTTGGTTTTGGGATTGGTGTGTTTCCAGTTGTACAAAGGGTAGTTGTATTATGTTAGGTGTAATTAAGACCTTAGTATTTTCTTTATTTGAAGATTATGTATGATCTCAGATGTGTATGGATTCCAGTTGACAAGGGGTGGACTTGTGATGGTTAATACTAAGGGTCAACTTGATTGAAGGATGCAAGGGTGTTGCCAAAGCAGCCTAATACTTTAGTGTCTGGGTGTGTCTCCAAGTATGTCTGTAACATTTGAGTCAGTGGACTAGGGGAGGCAGACCCACCCTCAATGTGGGTGGGCAGAGGGCACCATCTAATCAGCTTCCAGCACAGGCAGAGGAACCTGGAATGATTAGACCTGCTGAGTCTTCTGGTCTCCATATTTGTCCTGTGCCAGATGCTGCCTGCCCTTCAATATCAGATTCCAGGTTCTTCAGGTTTTGGATCCTTGGACCTACCCCAGGTATTTATCAGTGGCTCTCAGGTCTCCAGCAATAGAATGAGAGCTGTGCTGTTGGCTTCCCTACTTTCAATGTTTTGGGACTTAGACTGGATTCCTTGCTCCTTAGCTTGCATACGGCCTGCTGTGGGACTTCACGTTGTGTTCAAGTGAATCAATACTTCTTAATAAACTCCCTTTCATTATATACATCTATCCTATTAGTTCTTTCCCTCTAGAAAACCCTGACTAATACAGATAGATAGATAGATAGGTAGGTAGGAAGGTAGGTAGATAGGTAGGTAGACAGACAGACAGACAGACAGACACAGACAGAAGATGACAGACAAGAGGGGATTTATTAGGAGAATTGTCTCATGGGATCATAGAGGTTAAAAAGCCCCAAAATAGATCATCTGCAAGGTAGACAACCAAGAAAACTAGTGGTATGACTTAGTCCAAGTCCAAAAGCCTTAGAACAAGGGGAACCAGCAGTGTAATTATCAGCCTGTCTCTAAAGCCCTGAGGAACTCGGGAACAGCTAGTGCACATTCTAGAGTCTAAAGGCTAGAACACCTTAAGTTCTGATGTCCCAGGGCAAGAGAAGAAGGGTGTCCTAGCTCCAGAAGATAGATAATTTGCTTTTCTTTTGCTTTTTTGTTTTATCTGAGCCCTAAGCAATTGAACGGTGCCCGCTCATATTGAGAGTAGCTCCTCCTGACTCCAGTCTACTGATTCAAATGCCCAATCTCCTCCAGAAACCCTTTCACAGACACACTCAGAAATAATGCTTTACCAGTTAGCTGGGTATCCCTTAATCTAGTAAAGTTGATGACTAAAATTAACCATCAAATATGTGATAAGAGACTCTGTCATTCAAACTGGAGTTGGAGGTTGTAAGGGAGTGAGAATACAGGAGTCCAGGCCACTTAATCTTCCTCTGTTTATGACCATGAAACATAAACAAGTATGATGTACACAATGTCTAAGCACAAGTTTTAAGAAACATCTAAACTTGTAGTAATTCTTTTACCCTTTTCTGTTTCCACATAGGAACTGTCCCTCTAGCTTGAGCTCTGAAATAGAAAGACAATGGAGTGACAGCAGTTAACCCACAGCCATTGACACCTAAAACACTAAAATAACCACTATAACAATTTTGATAGGTAAACTTATCAGTATGTTTTACAGCTTTTTGTTGATGGGGGTAATCTAAATTTAGGGTAGAAGCTAAAATAGCAGATTGACAACTTCTCTAAGACAAATTGTAACTATAAAATGTTTGTGAAAGCAGAGCATGAGGCACCTGCTAAGAATCATGTTTATATTTACCATAATATCACTCCTATAGTCAGTGTTAGAACTGTGAATTCAGGAATTTTTCTTCTGAGAGACTTCACTACCTCTTTATAGTCCCCAAAGAGTTGTGTTACTCTACTTTTTAGCCCTTGCTTAAAACCTTAAATGATATGACCCTTCAAGCCAATCACTCTCAGACTGTTTCTTACCAGTTAACATCATGTCTCCATCAAAAACTAATTGAATGTCTGTCACATTTACTCAAGAAGACAGTGTTTTCTTTCTATGGAGGCTAAAAGTCAAAAAAGTAAATATATAGACACAGAAATTTAATATTTGCTGCTGCATTAATAGGAAAGGACTAGACTTTTGAGCTTTTGTTTTCTATCTAACAACATTTCCCCCCTCCATCGTGCTGCATAGTTGGTCATCATATGCCTGTGCGCAGAATCAATCCTGGATAAAAAAGTAACATTATCTCGATTATTTATTAACACATATCCATTCATTTTTTAATAGTGTAAGAAATTTCTTTGAATGATTTTGGAGACACGAAAATAATTAGAGCCAAGGCCCTTTAATAGGAAGATTTTATCCTATTGTAGGCAGATAGGCAGTATCCATTTTAGTTATGCTTACTTTGCAGCCACGAGTCAGAACTTGAGTGGCTGCATGTACATAGTTTAAAACCATATAACTTTTTAAATAGTCCTCTGGACTAATTATATATAATCCACTATATGTGTAGTTTACCTGTGAGTATGGCAAGAATATAAGTAGTACAGAGAAGAAATACTACTTACTTAAATGATGGGGTAAAATGTTATCAATGGAGAGAAAGATAACAGAAATAAAAAAGTAATCATTAAACTGTGATCAGCAATTTGACAAATAAATTCCATGAGAATGCAGAAACAGTTGGCATATTTAGCTATGTAGAGAAGGCTAGCATGTATTAATCAGTAATTTTGACAGTGGAAATTTTTGTACTAAATGTTGTTCATCAAGTTATGGTCTAGAGTTATCCAGCCTCTATGGCTGAATCCATTGAAGCTAGCAACATGATCTCCAAGAATTTTTATGCAGACAAGCTATTCAGTAGCTTTCACTAGGAAGAAAATTGTCAGAGACCTACTTTGTTTAAATCAAATTACTCATCAATATGGATTTAAAAAGTACATTTCTTAAAGATCATTTTCATCATTAATATATAAAAATTTATCTCCTACAATGTCATATAAGTCTATGTTGCCATAAAATATCATTTTGCTGCTTTTAATAATTTTTATGTAAAAGTGCCTTTGATGACAGTCTTTAGAATAACTGCCTTGTATCATGAAGGTTGTTATAACTAAGAGCTTTTTCATGTATTATAAACATCAGAATTAGCATTTGAATTTTGGCAAAGAGGTACTACGACATTCTGGGCAGACACAGTGTTTACTGCATGCCTATGAACACAGGGTTGCTAAAAACCTTCTCAGGAAACCCATATCTTGCCCAAAAGGCTTACAATTCCTTCTCCTTTGAAATTGTGATAGAGTCAGCATCCAATTGGATTAAAATAACATATTAAAATAAGGTTACTCCTAGGTGGCTAAGATTTCAGACACACAAGTGTGTTATTGAGTATGACTTTGACTTTAATGAAAGGGTTTGGACCTAACATTTTGATCAAACACAATTTTTATAACTCATATATTTATCAGAAATGTTCAGAACAAATTTTATAATGGTTATTAAATTCTTGAGGCAAATCCTCCACAGCTCACCTCCATATGGTGAAGAGATGCCTTTCATTCAATGAGAATAACTGATTATACTCTTTAATCTTTATAATCGCATATTAAATGCCCATTTAATCCTGCCTTTTAACAGGGACAAGAACATTCCCAGCCCCAGCCTCTATCAAAATATGTAACTTTGAACTCTTGCTATCTAGATCATATTATAACATCAGCAAATAAATATTTTCCAGATCTGATATCTAAGAAAATCATTAATCATAGTTTGTTGTAATTATTTGTGAAAGGCAGTAAAAACAAAATATTACAAACCTTAAATACTTTGAATAAATATTGGTTAAAATGAAAGAAAGCCACAAGTAACAATGACATTTAACAGAAAATTTAAAAAATTAGTAATACTGCTATTTGAAAGAACTATACCAGTCATTATTATTTTGTGCAAAAGGAAGGGGAAAAACTGGGGAGTATTTTTCATACCAGTGTGCACACAAACACTAGTCAGCTGGAGCAAAAGCGTTATTTAAAAAATATATTTTTGTTTAAGAATTTAGCTTTATATTTACAGAAAAATTGGAAAACTCATAGAGAGTTTCATATACTCTTACGCGGTTTCTCCTATAGTTAAGAACATTACATTTCTATGGTACATTTGACACAACTAAAGAATCAATATCAGGCCGAGTGCGGTGGCTCACGCCTGTAATCCCAGCACTTTGGGAGGCCGAGGCGGGTGGATCACGAGGTCAAGAGATCGAGACCATTCTGGTCAACATGGTGAAACCCCATCTCTACTAAAAATACAAAAATTAGCTGGGCATGGTGGCATGTGCCTGTAGTCCCAGCTACTCGGGAGGCTGAGGCAGGAGAATTGCTTGAACCCAGGAGGTGGAGGTTGTGGTGAGCCGAGATCATGCCATTGCACTCCAGCCTGGGTAACAAGAGCAAAACTCCATCTCAAAAAAAAAAAAAAAAAAAAAAGAACCAATATCAGTACATGAACTAAAGTCCATATTTTACTCAGATTTTATTAGTTTTTCCCTAAATGTCTTTTTTTGTTCCAGGATACTATTCAAGATACTACAACATATTTAGTAATCATGTCTCATTGGCCGCCTCTGCTCCATGATAGTTCTCTTTTTACTTGTCTTTGATTACCTTGATGGTTGCAGTGCTGTTCAGATATTTGGCCCTTGATTTGGGTTTGTCTGATGCTTTGTTCATGGTCAAACTGGAATTATGAGTTTTTGTAAAAAGTGGCCACAAAAATAAGGTTTCCATTCTCACCACCTGTTTCTAGGGAGTATACATTATCAACATGACCAACTTATCACTGGCTATGTTACCTTCATCATCTGGCTGATGTGTGGGCCAGGATTCTCTACTGTAAAGTTAAAAGTCTCATTTTTTATTTTAATTCTATACATGTCCTGTAGCATCTATTTGTACTCTTGTTGGCTGCCCCATTCTTTGAACCCTTTTGCTTTCATAAATTTTTTTTTCATGAGTTGTTGCCTTGCTGAGGCAAAAGGCCAGCATGCCTTCCCAGCCTCCCTGTGGTTTCCTTAAGAGGGAAGAGTTCTTGCTGCAGCAATCAGAGCCATCCCATCTCCAGAGGCTAGGGAGATGTCATCTGGGAATCACTCTGTTGAAGAGATGGCAGAGACAGCAAGCTATTGATGAAGCAGTCACCAGAATTGACTTATTTGTCAAAAAGCCTTAGGATACTGGTCTTGGCTTTCTCTGATAGGCCAAAAAACGAATTCTATCTGCCGGGCGCGGTGGCTCACGCCTGTAATCCCAGCACTTTGGGAGGCCGAGGCGGGTGGATCACGAGGTCAAGAGATCGAGACCATCCTGGTCAACATGGTGAAACCCCGTCTCTACTAAAGCTACAGAAAATTAGCTGGGCATGGTGGTGTGTGCCTGTAATCCCAGCTACTCAGGAGGCTGAGGCAGGAGAATTGCCTGAACCCAGGAGGCGGAGGTTGCGGTGAGCCGAGATCGCGCCATTGCACTCCAGCCTGGGTTACAAGAGCGAAACTCCGTCTCAAAAAAAAAAACAAGAAACGAATTCTATTAGTCATTCTAACCAGAGCAAAAAGCAGACTTCTACAATGTGTTACTATTTGTTTTTCAACATTGGGAAAATCTTAAAGTTGACAAATTATTTATGATGAAATTAAGTCAGAGTGAAGTTAAGATTCGCCTAATGATTATATTATTCTTATACCTTTGCATCCCATTATCTTTCTTGACAGAGGAAAAGATGAAGTTGCACCTGGTAATATGGGAGTGTGTCATACATGACAGTATTATTTGGTGTGAATTAAAATGGAAAATGTTTGAAAATTGATGGCCCTCATCCTCTCCTTTGTTTAAATTCTGTTTTTCTATAAAGATGACCAAATAAAAGTTTACACTTTTGGACTGTATTACAATAGATTTTTAGGAAGTCATTGTGACCAAATAATGTCTGAACTTTTACTGTCTTCCACCTTTGACAAAAACTTACTGTAAGTATTAGATGTACAGTTTTCATTTTGGTATTTATATTGTTCACACATTTTTATGATAGGAGTACCTCGTTTTTACCTACAAAATTAAGAATAAGAATGCTCGAATTTGGCTTTCCTTGAAAATTGAATGTATTTTTTGTCTCTAATCAAGGAATTGCCTTATTGTATGAGTATGGTAGGTAATGCTAACTGTTGTAATAAACTAAAAAATTTCAGTGGTTTAACACGGTAAGTTATTTATCACTCACACAAGAGCTAATGTGGATATTTCTGGAGCCAATATATGAATCACTTTCTATGTGGCCATTCGAAAAACCAGACTCCTTCCAGTTTGTGAGTTCATCCTTCTTTAAATATTAGAGTAGGGAGACAGTGAGAAGATGATGCATGAGAGGCGTGTGTAGCCTGTGTGTGGGAGTGGTGCACATCCCTGTGGTTCCCATTTCCTTGACCAAGACTCAGTTATCTGGCTACCATAACTGCAAGGAGAGTGGGGAATACAGCCTAACTATGTGTCCAGGATGAAAATAAATTAGGTATTGGTTTATGCCATACTTAGTTCCTTGACGTCGCAAGCCAGGTTTTATGCCTTATCATGTCTTTCTGACGGTACCAATTGTCATTTGTAGTATATCTTTTTCTCTAAAATTTCAGAGTTTCTTATTCAATGTAGTTATCATAAATTATATGTATCTATTTTTGTATTTTGTTATATTTTTGGCAAAGAAATGGGAAATGAATAAATTCAATATGCTATAAAGAAATTATGTAGCATTTCAATTGCAGACATTAATTTGTTTTTATTTTTCAAAATAGTCTTTCTTGTTCTCTAATATGCAATATGCTAAATAATCAAAATGTATGCTGTTATTACACAACAAAAATATTTGAATTAAAAATGAAAAGTTTGGTCAGAAATCCATATGTGAAGCCACATTAGACTATGTGAAGCCAAATATAGCAATTTTTAAATATCTAGAAATAACTGTACTTCATTTTATAGACAGATTTTATCAAAGTAGTTTATATCTGGAATATGGATGAGAAAAATTCATTCCTTATTAACTTTCTAAATATAATATTTTATTTACATAATCTGAAATTTTCTTTCTAGCCTTGATTTTATGGTAATATTGAAAAAAGGTAGAAGTCTTATGCTATTTGATTGTTCACTGTAACAATTCAATAACCTCATTTAATTGAACTCTGTGATTGAATGAGTTCAGTTAGCCCAGCTTCTGCTTTAGACACATAGACTCCAATGAAGATATGATAATTTACCTCCTTACAGCTCTGTGAAAATGATTTTATAGGCCTTGATGATTGCAGCATTTTGTAGCGAAGGACTGAGATGAGTCATAATGAGACCACTTTTCCAACTACAATTCTACCATAAGAATCATATAATGAGGAGATAAGAACTTAATTTGAAAATCATTGCTTCACAAAAAGTCCTCAAATAAACATGAAAGTCAGTTCCACTCTTCAGTGATTTTTGATTCTGAAATCATTATTTCCATTGTAAAGTGTTACTGTCTTTGTTGTTTGAACTATTAAGAAATTAGGGCACAAATGTATGTAGCTAGAAATCAGTTAATAAATGGAAAATGTGGCATTTCTTTTGTAAGTAAGTATTTCCAACTACATTTTACCTCAGTTGTGGATTTGTCAAATATCCTGAAGAAACACTGAAAAAAAAAAAAACCCACTAAGTTTAATTCTGCAAGCTTTCCCGCAATAGTGTATATATGTAATTAAGGAGAAGACTTGATCTGTCTTTAGTGTGAGTTAACATCTCAAATATGTATGATGTAAATCCTGAATCCCTGAAGCAAATAGGCTTTCCTGTTCCTCTCCAGACACTGGCATTCCTTTCCTTCCTCCCTTTCATCCTTTTCTGGCATGACAAATATAGACATGAATATGGAAATCGTCTACGGAGTTTTAAAGGACAAGCATTTCAAGCTGTTTTCCAGAGCAAAAATTTTCCTATGTAATTTTTCTATACTTTAATACTTTTTCAGGTTCTATTAACCTTTATTAATATCCTTCAATTTGTTTTTCATTTTCATGCCAGAAGCTTGATCTCAAGGATGCTCTAAAGGAAACTTAATCAGTTTTCTTCCAGACGTCTGATATGAATTTGCCATGAGTTAATTTTCAATTAGTAGCTGGCAACGTGTATTAGGCCATGAAACTGTCATGTGCTCAATTGTCTATCTTGAGCTATTAAAGGTCTAAATCTTCAAGTATGATAGTCTGCATTCTGCTATTGGAATGAAAGACTGAAGCTGCAGAATGATATAATGGCACTGTATCTTCAAAATACGTAAATTGTATTTTGTGAATTAACTGAGATAAATTTTAGCTTCCTGTTGTGTTTTCTCCCTGCACAGTCAAACTCTGTTTCTCATATCAGCTGACATGTGTTCAGTTCCAGACTGCTCTTCATTTGAGCCTAAGGACAAAATAATTAATTAAGAGAGAAATCTGCTTTTAAAATAGCATACAATGTAAAACCACATACTAAGGAGTTTTGGATTTTTGCCTTTTTTTCAATATCCCAGGCCATAACTATTCTTTATCTGGGCAGCAAATGGTTCATTAGTTTTGGTTCCCTTACTTAGCACATTCAGCAGCTTGTCACATCCAAATAATAATAATAATAATAAAAGTCCTATTTTTCTTGAAACCTTAAAGTTCTAACAAAAAAAGCAGGTTATAAAAATAAATTCTCAATTCCTCATAAAAGGCTACAGAAAACAAATATCCAGATTCCAATTATCTGTGTTAATTACATATAATATTGGAATAGAGACAGTGTTTAAAAGAAAAGATGGTTAACTTCAGTACAAGGTTCAAGGTAGGTTTCTGAGAGAAATCTTGATTGAGACTGTAATTGATAACAGACATTTCTAATAGAGGGAACATTTATACCAAAGCATTAGTGGCATGAAACACCAGTGTAAGTTCGAGTTATTGTTAGGTAGAGTATAGATGTACAGGCAAAGATATGGGCAAGTGTGGGGAAGGGTGGGTTCATATCCTGCTGTGTCAGAGCAGCACTAGTTCATGCCTGTTATCCTGGCATAATTATTAAGGCAGCTCTTTTTCAAAAGTCTACTGATTGGGAAGGTAAATTACATCACCACTTTGGGGCAGGGGACTTTTGCAAACCATATAGTGCTGTTTCTTCCATTCCCTGGTCCTACTGACACTACCTCATCTTTTTTCAAATACTACAATTAGTCTTCTCATCTATAATGAGCAGGAGAGAGGTAGAGGCCACATCATGAAGGATTTTATAAATCTTGCTAAAGAGAATAAACTGTAAAGCCTAAGTAAAAGGTCTTAGTAAAAGTGAAAGGTTTCAAGCAGGAAAAATACATCTCATTTGTTTTACAAAATGAATTGGAGGAGGACAGGAATGAAGCAGGCTGGTGGACAACCAGCACAAATGACCAGCCATGTGAGTGAAAACATTTTAATCCATCCAGCCTTGTATTAGTCAGGGTTATCCAGAGGGACAGAACAGAATATATGTATATATGAAAGGGATTTTATTAGGGATGAATGGCTTACACAATCACAAGGTGAAATCCCATGATAGGCCATCTGCAAGCTGGGGAGGAGAGAAGCCAGTAGTGGCTCAGTAGGAATCCAAAAGCCTAAAAAGCAGGGAAGCTGACAGTACCACCTTCAGTTTGTGGCTGAAGGCCTGAAACCCCCAGCAAACCACTGGTTTAAGTCCAAGAGTCCAAAGGCCAAAGAACCTGGAGTCTGATGTCCAAGGGAAAGAGGAACAGATGAAAACATCCAGCATGGGGGGGAGGAGGAAAGACAGAAGACTCAGCAGGCCAGCTTATCCCACCTTCTTCCAACTGCTTTGTTCTAGCCATGTTGTCAGCCAATTGGATGGTCCAATCCACACTGGGGGTGGGTCTTCCTATCCCAGTTCGCTAACCCAAATGTTAATCTCCTCTGGCAACACCCTCACAGACACACCCAGAAACAAACTTTACCAGCTATCTAGACATCCTTCAATCAAGTTGACACCTAATATTTACCACCACAATCCTCTAGTAAATTGCCAGATTATTTCAGTTTACTTGAGCTGCCTAAATGGCTGAGGTGGGACAGACAGAACAACTGCCCAACAGAGCACAGCTCACATTGCAGATCCACTGAATCATGAGAAAATAAAATGGTAGCTGTTTTAATAGATTTTGAGTAGTTTGTTGTACAGTAATGAAACATGGCTTTAGTTTTCTATTAGAAAATATAATAATATATCAAAAAATTGATATTAGCCCTTTCTCACATGAGTAGATTGCAAAAATTTTTTCCCATTCTGTTGGTTGTCAGTTCACTCTAATTATTGTTTCTTTTGCTGTACAGAAACTCTGGAGTTTATTTAGGTCCCATTTGTCTATTTTGGCTTTTGTTGCCAATGCATGCTAATATCCAGAATCTACAAAGAACTAAAACAGATTCACAAGAACAAAACAAACAAACCCATCCAAAAATGGGAGAGGGATATGAACAGACACTTCTCAAAAGAAGACATATATGAGGCAAACAGACATATGAAAAAATGCTCATCATCACTGATTATTAGAGAAATGCAAACCAAAACCACATTGAGATACCACTTCATACCAGTTAGAATGGCGATCATGAAAAAATCTGGAGACAACAGATGCTGGAAAGGATGTGGAGAAATGGGGGCACTTTTACACTGTTGATGGGAGCGTAAACTAGTTCAACCATTGTGGAAGACAGTATGGCGATTCCTCAAGGATCTAGAAATAGAAATTCCATTTGACTCAGCAATCCCATTACTGGGTATAAACCCAAAGGATTATAAATCATTCTATTATAAAGACACATGCACACCTATGTTCACTGAGGCACTGTTTACAATAGCAAAGACCTGGAACCAACCCAAATGGCCATCAACAATAGACTGGACAAGGAAAATGTGGCACATATACACCATGGAATAGTATGCAGCCATAAAAAATTATGAGTTCACGACCTTTGTAGAGACATGGGTGAATCTGGAAACCATCATTCTCAGCAAACTGACACAAGAACAGAATATCAAACACTGCATGTTCTCACTCATAGGTGGGTGTTGAACAATGAGAACACATGGACACAGGGAGGGGAGCATCACACACTGGGGTCTGTTGGAGGTGCAAGAGAGAGACAGCAGGAGGGTGGGAAGGTCAGGAAGGGATAACATGGGAAGAAATACCATATGTAGGTGACGGGGGTGATGGAGGAAGCAAACCACATAGGTTGTATACCTATGCAACAATCCTGCATGATCTGTACGTGTACCCCAGAACCTAAAGTACAATAAAAAAAGAATTGCAAGAGAGAATACATTACTATACAAATAAAAAGCAAAAATAAATATATTCAATGAAATTCTGCATTCATTCATGGTTCAAAATTCTTATAAAAATTTGAATGAGAAAATACTTTTTTAACCTGCAAAAGAATATTCTTTTTCAATTATCAGCCAGTTTTATGCTTAATGGTAAAACATTAAGGGACTTCTCATTAAAGTCATGAATAAGACAAATAGGCTAACTATCAAATGTAACTGCTTAATATTGTTTTACAAATTCTGGAAAATGCAATAATGCATTAATCAGAGACAGGAGACCTAAATGTCAGAAAGAGGTAAAGTTTGATAATTTTTAGATGTGATTGACTACTCAGCATTTTAAAGTATTCTGTGGGAAACAAACACTTTTTTAAAGTTCAGAAAAATGACTAAATAAAATGTAAGTTTTAACAAATATGTATTAAGCAAGAATCAATAAAAAATTATAGAAAATCTAAATTACCACTATAAGATAAAACAAAAATGAAAAGCAATAAAGGAAACCCACCTAAGAACAATATGACAATCTAAGACTAATATGAAGAAAATTACAAAAGTTTTTTAAATAAAACATTTTAAAGCACTTGAGTAAAGGGAGTTGCGTATCATAGACCTTCCTAAAAGGACTAATCATGATAAATGTATTATTTCTCAACTTAAAATTTATTATTATTTTTGGTACTTTATAAAGTATTATAGGCATAAAAATGTGTGAGTATAAAGAAAACTGCTGGAAAAAATAAACATCAGGGATGTCAGATACTAAAGGATAAGAAAAGCTAGAATCATTGTAATTAGCAGTACTTGTGAAAGTATAAACTGAAGAATGGAAAAGACTAGAAAGCCAGGAAGCAAACCCTAGTACATAAATTAGAGCTTGTTTTATAACAAATAGAACATCACAAATTACAAGTAAAGATGTTTTCTGTTGAAAAAAGCCTTTACTTCACACAAAATAAACTGTACTTTTATTAAAGAGATAAATATTTGAAATTAATGGTAGGTTAGTATTTATTTTGTTTGGCATGAAGAATGTTCTAAGCAAATAGGAGAACTTCAAGAGAGAAGAAATAGTGATTTTTGACTACAGAGGAAAATTTCGAATTCTGTATTTATACAAAAACAAACATAATGAAGAAATGGTTATGCTGCAGAGAAAATGTTGAAATATGTATAAAATGATGAAGAAATAATTACGGTTGGTCTCAAGACTAAGGGGGAAAGATAGCTATTAAAAATATTAATGTAGGTGATGGGGGGATGGAGGCAGCAAACCACCATGGGATGTGTATACCTATGTAACAATCCTGCAAGATCTGCACATGTACCTCAGAACTTAAAGTATAATAATAATAAATAAAAAGGTTACTATTCTTAATGTATAAATAGCTCTAATGAATTACTGAGAGAGAAACTTTCCAATAGAAAAATGAAGTCAAACAATATAAATAGGCAATGTTCGAAAAAAGATTACATTGTTAATTAAACATGGGAATATTTTTAATCTTACCAACAATTATATAAAAATTAAATCAGAGAAATGTCATTTATCACTTACCAATTATTCATTTAAAAATTATACTAATATACCTCATGCAAGAGATATATTCAAATGAGTGCTGGCATACATGTGGAGTGACAGTAAAAATATTTTACAACTGGTACAGCATGGAGCTGACCAATCAAAATAGACATCCAACCAATCAACTCTGCGTATATTATGATTTCAGCATAAACACAAACTTTTTGGTGGATGATATGTCAAAATACAATATACTCTTTGACACAGAAATTCCTTTATTCATGTATCAAATACCTCTGATAATTCAAATTTTTTTTCCAGGAATTGTTTTGATATTTACATGTTTATCAGCAGTTAATGACAGTCTGTTTCCTTACATCCTAAACAACATTGGCTGTTTTTTAATCTTCAATTATTTTCCTTTTTTTTTGCCAATATAATAGTTAAAAATACTATATGATGATCAGTTTGATTTTCCTTTCTTTGGCTATTTAATGGAGCTGTTTTATTTCTTCCTTTGTGTACTGACTGTCCTTGTCCTGTCACTGTTTCATTCTATAGGTTTTAACCCTGTTAGGATAAGAGTAGAAGAAAATAAATTTAAATTATTTCTCTTCTGTTCACATAATCATATCAATTACTTTTCATGGTAGAAACTAGTATCATTTAGAGCACAGTATTCTGAATGGAAAACTCAAGAATGAAAGAAAATTACTATCTGGCATTTTGTTCAAGAACAAATCACTAAATTTAAAACAGCATGCATCACAACAGAAAGGGTTGGATGTTGACTGATGAGTTAGTATCTTAGCTGCATTTAACTTTGTAGGCTTGTCTCCCGTGCCTCATGCATTGCTTCACTTCTCCTCTAGCCCCTGCCAATATAGGACCACCCAAGTTCCTGAATGTAGTTCTTTCTGTAGGAACTTGAGGAAAGCCCAAATTGCAGGGTGGAAGATCTTAAGTTTGTTTGAGGCATGAGTAATTTCTCTGTCATCTCTTTCACCCTACTCCAGTTACCATGTGGAATACCATTCTGGGTAGCTTGGAAATGGTTATAGGCTTGTATCATAAAGAGGCCCAGGCTTATTTTGTGGACTTGACGATGGTAGGGAGAAAATATGAAACGGTTGCAGAGATTGACCTAGTTATCTTATCCAAGTCGTCTGGGGTTTGGAGTTTCCAGAATTTTTGTCATGTTTGGGGAAACTTGTAAATTAGATTAATGAGAAGGGTTTTGAGAGCTGCTGATCCAGAGAAATGCATCAAGTTGTCTGGGGTACACAGCATTCCATCTGTTTATGCACTCCCCCTGGTATTGTGGGGTCTGTTGACGGCTTTACTTTTGGCTCTCACAGAAGAGGGTCTCTGAGAAAGTTTAGAACCATATTTTGGTTATTAAAAATTGGATAATTGTTATATTTCCCTGAGGATAATTGACTCTGACTTAGTTGTGCCCACAAGTTTTTCAATATTTGTATAATGCCTTGTTTGCTAGTGACTATCTTTCAGAGGGCTTCAAATACATATTCATAACAATAAAAGTTAGCTTTATTTCTTATAGATGTTGCAATAGTAAGAGCTGTAGAAGATGTTTTCAGAACTGGCTCTTTCTTTGTATAGTCATATTTATAGCCATATATATATATACACACACACAAACATATATATACACCTACCTACATATGTATACATACACATACACATGCAGAAGAAGTTGCATTACCAAATATGGTAGCAAATCTAAATGACTCAAATGTTAATCTCCTTTGGCAAAACCCTCATAGGCACACCCAGGATCAATACTTTGCAACCTTCAATCCAATCAAGTTGACACTCAGTATTAACTATCACATTAGGCTAAGCCAATCAGCACATTCCATCCTCCAGAAGCAGAGAATGGTTCAAAAATAGTCAAATAAACTTAGCCATTATAAATGATGAGCATTTATAGCAACTTTTTCTGCGAAGACAATGACACTGTCCTACTTGATGAAACTACAGGATCTTGTAGCACTGAGAGATTATGGAAGCCATCTGGTGGTCTTGAGGCATAACTGGCTGTGATGAAGCCTATATCAAAACGTGTAGAACGATGAGATAGACCAAAACCAGGTCCTTCATGTCAATGCTGGGCCACTAGATAAAGCCTCTACCTGAGCCAGCTTTACTTGAAGATCTTTTAGGATATTATATTCTATTAACTGAATAAACAAGTTTGAATTGGGTTTTCTGTTTCTTACAGCCAAAAAAATCTTATTGATTCAGTCTGGCAATCCGTTTAATTAATAGAGGAAAGCAGTGTACACAGAAGTCCTTAAAATAATGATGTTCAGATTCTGAAATTCTTATTAGGCTGGTACTTTTTATTTATTTTTATTGTTAACTTTTAGGTTCAGGAGTACATGTGCAGGTTTGCTATATCAGTAAATTTAATACTGTGGGGGTTTGGTGTACAGATAATTTCATCAACCAGGTAATAAGCGTAGTACCTGATAGGTAGTTTTTGTTTTTTTTGGGTGGCGGGGGGAAGGAAGGGGTGATTTATTTGGCCAGGAAAAAGGTGGCATAGTTGCCTAACAGCCAAGATCATCTAACAAACGAAATCTCTGCCTTTATATAGGCTTACAATTCTAGATATTAAATGTGAAATGGTCTTGGGTTTATAGTTTTAGAAAGTACATGTGCTGGGGTCATGATCAATGAAGTAAGCATGGGGGTTTGAGCAAGACTGAATGGAACAATAGAGGGCATTTCTCCATATCGTCCCCACCCTTAAGATCACCTGAGATCTTAAGTGGGGGGAAGGGGTTAATCTTTAACCTCCAGGCCACTGACCTCATGCCTGTTCTGTCTCAACTTTTTCTTTCTCCTTCTTTGAGACAAGAGACAGGAAAGAGGGATTTCCTTCCTCATTTCCCCCCTTTGAGAACCTCACTTACTTACTAGTAATAGTGGAGGTTCTCATTCTTAACTTCACTATTTGGGTCATTCTGTGAGGTTGATCCATAGTAATTTGTCTAATATAATTGCGATGAAGTTTTCTGATGAACTACAGTGGTAACAAACCTAATTATTTGGAGAAACAAGGATAGCAAGCAAGGGAATAATAAGCAAGTACTTATTATCAATAGTATACATGTCATGAGGGTTTTAAATCCTCCCAAGGATGAGAACCAACCTCCAAATAAAGGCCCAGTGTTAAATCTATGTCAAACTTGCATGGGCACATGTGCCAGTTTTGTCATGTCTTTTGCGATGTTTCTTACTCAATATGGGTACACATAGGACACTCGTCCAAAGCTTCCCCCCTTTCTAAGTTTGCCATGAGAGCTAACATGATTAAAACAAGAAGCAACATTTTACACAAGGCATGGGCAAGGAATGTCCTTCAAGGAAGAGTAACAATGACAGCAGAATAGCAGAACAGTGTATGTTATCAGAACAGCACCAAGTATTAAGATTTCAGTCCAAATTTAGTTATCTGACAAGGACTCCTCAGGCTTCAGCTGTGAGTTGACTAGTTAGCTTCCGGTTGTGTGACTAGAGCAGGGGTTGATGAGTCCTCAGGATTCATCACATTTGAGACAGCACTGGGTTGGTCTTGGCCCTTGTCCCTGTTGACTATACACCTCAAAATTAGCCTGGTAGGGTGCTCTGGATCTGGTTGGCTAGTCCACTTGTCTTGGGCTGCCGCTGACTTTAGTCAGCTGTGATGGATCCAGGGCACAACTTCACGATCTTAGCAGCAGTAGGGGTAAACAGGATTACAGTAATGGGCCCATCCCACATAGGTCCAAGTGAGGTGGGGTTTCATTTTTTTTTTTTTAACCCACACAGAGTCTCCTTGTTTAAATGAATGAATTGGATTTGTTAGACCGATAGATATTCTTTCTTTCACCTAGCTTTGTACCTGGCTTATGGCCACACCTAAAGTTAGCTCCTACTTTTTTGAGGTCACCTTTCATGTGAGCAATAAGAGGAGGTCTCCTGAAGAAAAATTCCTGTGGTGAATACCCAGCTTATCTGGTTGGGTTGCACCTGACCCGGAGTAGGACCATGGGCAATACTCGATCCCACTGTAAATGGGGCTCTTGACAGAATTTTTTTAACAGCTGTTTTAATGTCCAATTCATTCATTCCACCCTCCCTGAGCTCTAGGGGCAGTAGGCAGTGTGTAATTTCCAATTAATTTTTAATAGCTGAGAAAGACTCTGAACAACTTTGGCTACAAATGCTGGCCCATTGTTAGACCTGAGGGTTAAGGGAAGCCCAAATCTAGAAATAATGTCCTTTAAAAATGCCCTAGTTACCACCCTGGCCGTTTCAGTTTGAGTGGGGAAAGCTTCTACATACTCAGAGTGGGTGTAAACAAACACTAGCATATACTGATCCTCCCTGACCCAGAGCATTTTGGTAAAGTCTACAAGCAAGTTTTCACATGGGATTTCTCCTGCTTCTTTTACTCCCAGATGCCAAACTGGCCCTTGCTATGGCTTACTTTGTGCACTGTGGGTTATTTTGTGCACAGGTTTTTATCACAGACCACATGAGTTAAAGCAGTGAGATGTGGCACATAAAAGTGGTGCCTAATTAAAGCCTCCAAAGCTGTTTTTCCCATGTGTGTCCCTTCATGCAATTGGTTTACAAACTTAGGAGCCATTATGTCAAGGATGGCTAGCCTCCCATCTGAGAATCTGCCACCAACCCCCTTCGATATAATGTCCTGCCTCCTGAGCAAACAAGACTTTCTCACTAGAGGAATAACTTGACTCTTCCATAGGTAGGGGTTCTGGGAGGAGGAGCAATAGGTGGTTTTTCAATCCTCACCCTCCTTCTAACTTCCTCCCTCAAGTAGGCCCAGTGTCTATCATTCCCTTCTTTGTGTTCACGTGCACTTATTGTTTAGCTACCACTTGTAAGTAAGAACATGCACCATTTGTTTTTCTGTTTCTGCACTAGCTTGCTTAGGATAACGGCCTCCAGTTTCAATCATGTTGCTGCAAAGGACATGATCTCGTTCTTTCTTATGGCTGTGCAGTATTTTATAGTGTGTATGTCCCACATTTCCTTTATCTAGTCTATGGTATTTAGGTTGAGTCCATAGACTTTTAAAAATAAGTAGGATGGTGTTGTTGAGCGGTTTGCTTATCAAGGAACTGCCTCCATTAATAGGGTGACCATTAGTTCGGATTGGTTTGGAAGAGTCCCTAGTTTATGCCTCTTGAAACGGAATATTTTTTAACAGCTCCTCATTTCATAAGTATGCTGGTTTGGATAGTAAGGTCTATGGTCACTGTACTAATAACATATCCAAGGCTCAAATAATTATTTAGTATTGGTATCTAAATCAGACGAAACATAGATTAAAACACAACAGTTTAGAAATATATATTTTCTTGCTCATCACCATATTCCCATTGTTTAGAATAGTGACGGGAACATAGTGGGATGACTGTTTTTTGAATACATGAATGAATAGTGCCAGTGAGCATGACTTGTAAGATCACAGTCCAAAGCCATATAGACTCTCTAATGCCAGTTTCCTCATCCACAAAATAGTATTAAAATGTGTGTGTATATATATATGAGGTGTGTATATATATATATATATATATATATACACACACACACACACACACATAAACCCACACACATATATATATATATATATATATATATATACACACACACACCCCATCTACCTTACGAATTTGTTAAGAAAATTAAATAAATTGTGTGGAAAGCTAGCAAAAATATAAAATTATATACAAATGTAGTACTGTAATTATATACAAAAGAATGTAAATATTACAAAATCTTTCAGTTTCTAAGTAATAGGTACACCTAAATTTGAGTCACCAACACCACCATGTTCTGCCATATATTACCATAACTTTTTCCCCAATTTTAAAGCACATTGAAATAGATTAAGTAATTCATCAGAAAAATCAGATATGTGGAAAAATTCCGTCAAGGAATATATTTAAAAATTCAACCACATGTTCTCACTCATAGGCAGGCGTTGAACAATGAGAACACATGGACACAGGGAGGGGAGCATCACACACTGGGGTGTATTGGGGGAAAATAGGGGAGGGACAGCGTGGGGTGGGAGTTGGGGAGAGAGAGCATGGGGAGAAATGCCAGATATAGGTGATGGGGAGGAAGGCAGCAAATCACACTGCCATGTGTGTACCTATGCAACAATCTTGTATGTTCTTCACATGTACCCCAAAACCTAAAATGCAATAAAAAAAACAAAAATTAAAAAGTTAAAAAATAAATACATAAAAATAAAAAATAAAAATTCAATCATTACCATAACTCTTAAATGGAAACCCCTACACTGAAATTCTACAAATTCTACAAATATGGTAACTATTAGGCAAAGCTTTATTTTTCTTAGGCATCAGAAACAAATTATTTATTAATTTGTCATTGATGCAAATATTTAATAAGATTTATATAGATAACTTATCAATTATTTTAGAAAATATACTTTAGGCTGGGTGCAGTAGCTCATGTCTGTAATCCCAACACTTTGGGAGGCTGAGGCTGGTGGATCACCTTAGATCAGAAGTGCAAGACCAGCCTGGCCAACATGGTGAAACCCCATCTCTACTAAAAATACAAAATATTAGCCAGGTGTGGTGACAGGAGCCTGTAATTCCAGCTACTCAGGAGGATAAGGGAATTACCTGAGCCTGGCAGGTCAAGGCTACAGTGTGCCATGACTGTGCCAGGACAAAAAGAAAGAAAGAGAGAGGGAGGGAGGGAGGCAGGGAGGGAAAGAAGGAAGGAAGGAGGAAGGGAGGGAGGGAAGGAAGGAGGGAGGGAGCGAGGGAGAGAGGGAGGGAGGGAGGGAAATAAGGAAGGGAGGAGGGAGGGAGGGAGGGAGGGAGGGAGGGAGGGAGAGAAGGAAGGGAGGAAGGAAGGAAGGAGGCAGAAAGCAAGTGATGGCAAACAGTACCTGTTTATATAAAGCGTTTAAGGAAGGGCTGGGGACAAGATATCTCTGCTGTACCCACTGGCTCAGGCTTTTGCTATTGTACAATAGAGAAAAAAGTAAAATAAAAGAAGGTGTGAAGTAAACCTCTTGGTTTAGTGATTGTCAGAGCTTGAATAGAAACAGAAACAAACCTGTCTGTAGAAGGATCAGTACATGATGGAAATGTAAAAACATTTTTATCAGGTGCTTAAGATCAGTTTCAAACCGGAAGCCAACAATTAAATTCTAAATAATTACAATTCTTTTTCTTTTTTTCCCCATTTATTTATTTTATTGCATTTTAGGTTGTGGGGTACATGTGAAGAACATGCAAGATTGTTGCATAGGTACACACGTGGCAGTGTGATTTGCTGCCTTCCTCCCATCACCTACATCTGGCATTTCTCCCCTTGCTATCTCTCCCCAGCTCCCCACCCCCCACCGTCCCTCTCCTATTTCCCCCCAACTGACCCCAGTGTGTAGTGCTCCCCTCCCTGTGTCCATGTGTTCTCATTGTTCAACACCCACCTAGGAGTGAGAACATGCGGTGTTTGATCTTCTGCTCTTCTGTCAGTTTGCTGAGAATGATGGTTTCCAGGTTCATCCATGTCCCTACAAAGGACACGAACTCATCGTTTTTGATGGCTACATAATATTCCATGGTGTATATGTGCCACATTTTCCCTATCCAGTCTATCGTCAATGGGCATTTGGGTTGGTTCCAGGTCTTTGCTATTGTAAACAGTGCTGCAATGAACATTCGTGTGCACGTGTCCTTATAGTAGAATGATTTGTAATCCTTTGGATATATACCCAGTAATGGGATTCCTGGGTCCAATGGAATTTCTATTTCTAGGTCCTTGAGGAATTGCCACACTGTTTTTGTGAGTTTGGTTTAATGATCAAGCATCAACATAATTTTGTTAAAAATAAATTTATGTTGTGTTAATATAAGAGCAACTTATTGCATGTGTCAATATAAAGGTGGAAAGTTTTAAAGCCCAATACAAATACTCTAAGTCCAAGAATAGCTTTGCTCAGTCACTGGATAATTGTCTATATTAAAGGAGCGAGAGGCCAAACTGAAGCTGGGCCTGCATGTCAGGGCTGGAGGCTGGACTGCGGCTTTGGTTTCTAAGGACATCATCAATGCCGCTTTCCTGCAGCCAGAGAGGTCACAGGAATTCCACCACCAGGAATACCACCTACGAAGGAAGCTATGGGCTTACACAGTGAGGCTGTGTAACAAGGACGGGAGAGTAATAAATTATCTACCCATTAGAAACAGGAAGGGAGACAGGGTGTGGTAGCCAGAAAGCAGAACAGAAAGAAGAGCTGGGAAGGCCTGAGGACCAGGTGAATGGCCTGGAGGAAGGATGGGGGCAAGCAGTGTGGACAGCTGGTCTCAGGGGTTTTGATCATTTAATATTGTAGGCTGCTGAAACACAAGGGCTCAGGGGACTCTGGTTATTTTTGTAGGCAAGCAAATGTACCGCATGAACAAAGAATAGTTCTTGTATTATTTGAATTAAAAATGTAATTCTTAGGTAACAATATAGGAATTCTGTGGATCTTCATGAACTAGTTTCTGTATCAAGTTTGACTATGTCTTACGGGATGAGAGTATATGATTTCATTGGCATATATTCAGGGAAAGATCTAAAAAAAAATTGCCCATTTTGTCCCAAAATATGCAAAAGCTCTGGGGAACCAGGAGGAATCTGTTATTTCCTTTAATCCCCTAATAGTAAGGTTTTAATAGGTTTTTAGACATTGATCAGAACCATCTGATGGTAGTAAGTGGGACAAGGCTTAGCTCTCTGCCCCAATTTGCTGTCTGTCCACACAGCGGAGTATGTGAGTAAGTAAGCCTGTTGGAAGCTTATTTTTAGTTTCTCTAAAAGGAATTACACATGAGCATCAAAGGAACAGTTAGGCCTTTAATGCCGTAAAGGATCTGTTCCACACAGATGCAAGAATGTAAGCATTGTTTGTGATCTCTGAAGAGCAATTATATCAAGCAGGAAGTTTTTTTTCCCCTTCTGTGAAGTATATCATTTGTACACTACTTGATATTTTAGTTAGTTCTTCCGACTATGATTCAGAGGTTTTCTGGTGTTTTATTTAGAAATCCCAGATGTTACACTATAAGTAACTGTGGAAGATTGTGTATGACTATTGAAATGGAAAAAGTAAAATTCCTTTCTCAGAGAAACAAATAAGCACTTGCTCAATAAAATTAGATAATCAAAAGCAGAAAGGCTTTAAAAACTTAGTAGAATGGAAATCATCATGCAAGAGAAACTGTTTTGTTAGCATATAAAATTTCAAATAGAAATAGGCTAACTATAATCTTTCCATATCTATGTTAGACTTTGTTGGTGAGTGGAAATGGTCACTGGATGAATTTTGGCCAAATAAAAGTGGTAGATTTGTTTCACTTGAAAGGTTTTGTTTAGAAGAATAGATGAAGTGAAGTAAACATCGATTATTTTAAATAACATTTAATACTGAACTCTGTAGAGATACAGTTTTTTTCCTAAGTACTTATTTTATTATATTCTTTGGACTCTCTTTGACACACGTATAATTCAATTACTCATACTATATAAATCCACATAACATTTTGAATCAGCAGAAAGCAGAGTAATGGAAATATCCTTGTGCCAGTGTAGGGCTTTCAATTCATGTACCGACAGGTTAAATGGAGTGCTATTTACAAGTCTAAAAATTCACAGGGAAATTCTGGTTTAAGACTGACTGTAGTACTTAGTAACTACCTGGTAGCATCACTCTGGGTAGCACATTTAGTTTGATAAACAGAGTCTGAAGAAGACAGAATAGTATGTACTAGAACCTGGGCTTGGAGTCAAAAACTTCAGAGATTACACAAGAATCTATCATCAATTGCTTACCAACTGTCCGAATTTGGCTAGTTGCTTTATCTCTCCAGCTTTTTCTTAATCTGTAATAAGCTTAATAATGTGTCTCTTGAATGATTATTGTGAAGCTGAAATAAATTAAACTGTCTGGGACATATAGGCTGCTCAATGACCTTTGTAAATGACCTTTGCAACTTAATAGGCTCTCAATCTAGAAAGACAAATAGTGCATGATCTCACTTATATGTGGAATATAAAAAAGTCAAAGTCATAGAACCAAAGAGTGAAATGGTAGTTACCAGGGAGGCAGAGATGAGGAGATGTTACCCAAAGGAGGGAAACATTCAGTTATAAGATGAATGGGTTATGTGGCTCTAATGCAGAGCATGATGGCTATAGCTAGTGATACTGTATTGAATGCTTGAAATTTATTAAGAGAGTAGATCTTACCATCACCCCCCCACACACAATAATAACTATTTATGGTGATGGATGTGTTAACTGATTGTGGTAATCATTTCACAATGTTATATATATATATACACACACACACATATATATATCAAATTATGTTGTACATCTTGAATATGTACAATTTTTATTTATCAATTATATTTCAATAAAGCTGGAAAAAATAATGACTTTTTATTTAAAGAGATTTGCTAAAATGTAAGAAAAACTATGTAATAGCTTTTGCTCATTAATTTTTAAAAAGATGTATAAAATACAGATATTAAAAATAAAATTATTAAAAATGAGTTAACATATAGCTAAATTAAAATACAAAGGAAATAGCAGATAAACAATCATGTAAGCAACTAAAATTTTTTTCAAAGAATTACATATAAAGATAGCTCCAGGTCCATTATAGGGCATTCTTTAAGATTTCAATATAATATGAAATCTTTCAAAAGATTCAGAACAATGTATAACCACTACCATTTGCTTGAATTAGCTTTAAAATGATACTAACAGCTAATAATACCACAAAAAAAGAGTCAAAGACAATTATATTTGTATCATGCAACAATTCTAGGTAAATATTTAACACATTTCAATAGCTCATAGAAAGACCTATTCACTCCAACAAGTAGAATTTATCCTAAGAATTAAAGGATGGTACAGTGTTACAAAAATATTAAATACCTCATTATCAATAGGTTGGATATAAATAGACATATGGTAATATCAATAGATTTTTATGCCATTTTATGATTAAATTTAATACATACTGATTTTTTTTTATATACTTTAGGTTCTGGGGTACATGTGCAGATCATGCAGGATTGTTGCATAGGTACATACATGGCAATGTGGTTTGCTGCCTCCATCCCCCCGATCACCTATATTTCTCCCCCTGTTATCCCTCCCCAACCTCAACTGTTCCCTCCTACTTCCCCCAACATGACAGGTGAGGAAAGATCTAAACTCGACACCCTATGATCAAAATTGAAAGAGCTAGAGAAGCAAGATCAAAATAACTCAAAAGCTAGCAGAAGACAAGAAATAACTAAGATCAGAGCAGAACT
This sequence comes from Sapajus apella, assembly GCF_009761245.1. Classification (NCBI taxonomy): domain Eukaryota; kingdom Metazoa; phylum Chordata; class Mammalia; order Primates; family Cebidae; genus Sapajus; species Sapajus apella. Next base: position 73,921,038 of record NW_022436946.1, on the reverse strand, counting down.
GAAGCAGATAGAGACACAAAAACTCTTCAGAAAAATCAATAAATCCAGGAGCTGGTTTTTTGAAAAGATCAATAAAATAGACCACTAGCCAGACAAATAAAAAAGAAAAGAGAGAAGAATCAAATAGATGCAATAAAAAATGATAAAGGGGATATTACCACAGATTCCACAGAAATACAAACTGCCATCAGAGATTACTACAAACAACTATGCACATAAACCAGTAAACCTGGAAGAAATGGGTAAATTCCTCAACACTTGCACCCTCCCAAGCCTAAACCAGGAAGAAGTTGAATCCCTGAATAGACCAATAACAAAGGCTGAGGTTGAGGCAGCAATTAATAGCCTACCAACCAAAAAAAGCCCGGGTCTGGATGGGTTCACAGCAGAATTCTACCAGACATACAAAGAGGAGCTGGTACTACTCCTTCTGAAACTATTCCAAACAATAGAGAAAGAGGGAATCCTTCCCATATCATTTAATGAGACCAACATCATCCTGATACCATACTGATTTTTTAATAAAACAAATTCTGTTCCTAAGATAAGTAGGAACAGACAGTTCCATACTTAAGATAATTAAGAACTATCTTAAAGTAATAGCCAGATTTGTACTTAAAATGGAGGTTGACAATTTTTCCCAAATTATTGGCTTTTTTGTACATCAATCCTTCACATTGTTTTCTTATGGAGGCTACATGGTAAAATTTTGGATAAGGCAGCCTATTCTTGGTGTTATACAATTTATAGCATTTTGAAAACTCCAAGAAATCTATCAGTCAATAGACCAGACTATTCTGTTTAACCAGCCTTTTCCAAACTAAAGGAACACAGAATTTTTTTTTCAACCACATATTAATATAACATATTTCACAGAACAGGCAGTATGCATACTGTACTAGATGCATACTCATTAAAATTAAGAAAACAGCAAAGATTCTAGATTTCACCACTGTTGTCTGAAGTTGTTTTGGAAGTTCAAGCCAAAATCCTGTTCTTGCATTTTAAAGTTAGAAAAAATGATCATAAGGATCCTGGGGATATCTGTCAGTCAAAAGATAAAAAGATCTGAGTCTCTGAATCATCATTTGTAGGACTGCTGCCAACTCACATTTAAAAATCTTCCTTGGATTGGTGCAACAGTGAGGAATAAGCTCCATTTAAGTTCATACATACTCACAGAGGCACAAACACACACTGGCTATTTGGTAGCAGAGTTCAGCCCCCTATAAATAATACACTGATTACCAAGAAGAGCTGCTGGTTCTAGTACCTCTAAACATATCCCAAATTTGTTCAGTACTTTCCATTTTCTGCTACCACCCTTGTTCAAGTCTCTATCATCTTAGAACTGAACTGTTATAAATATATCTTTCTGAACTGTTATAAATACCTCCTAATGCATCTCCTTACTTCCACTCCTGCCTCCCTACAATCCATTCCCCATAGAAAAACTAAAGAGGGATTGATATTGTCTTTTTAAGTAGAAACCACATAATTGTTATGGCTGACTTTTGTTCCCTTGATTCATATGTTGAAGACCTAACCACCAATACCTCAGAATGTGACTGTATCTTGGAGATAGAGCATTTAAAGGAGCAAGTAAAATAAAAATGAGGCCATGTTGGTGGGGCCTGATCTAATACGGCTAGTATCCTTGTCAGAAGAGGAGAGCAGGACACAGGCAGGCATGGAAAGAAGACTATGCTAACACACCAGAAAGCGGCCATGTGCAAGCCAAGGAGAAAGGCCTCAGAAGAAGGAAACCTGCCAACACCTTGATCTTAAGAACACCTTGATCTTGGACTTAAAGCTTCTGGAACTGTAAGGAATTGCATTTCTCTTGTTTGATCCACCAAGTCTGTGGTACTTTGCTATGGCAACCCTAGAAAATGAATGTAATACCTTGTCCTGTTTAAAACCCTTCAAAAACTAAATAAAATCTTAATATCTTCCCTTGGTAGAGAAGCTACTGCATTATCTGGTCCTCCCGTGTCTTGCTCTTCTCATCTTCTACTATGCACCTTGTTCATTCATCTTCAGCAGCACTGGCATTTTTTCCTTCCTTAAACACATTAAGACCCTTCCTGTCTGAGGTCATTAGCACTTGCTGTTCCTCCAATTAAGAAAGCTGTTCCTGAGTAAGATGGCTGAATAGAAGCTCCACCGATCATTCCCCCAGCAAGGACACCAAGCTAACAACAATCTACGCACAAAAAAATACCTTGATAAGAATAAAAAATCAGGTGGGCACTCATAGTACCTGGTTTTAACTTCTTATCACTGAAAGAAGCACTGAAGAGATAGGGAAAAAAAGTCCTGAGCCACCAATGCCACCCCTCTCCCACCCTCCAGCAGAGGCAGCATGGTGATAGGAAGCCATCTCCGGGCATTGGAGGAGGACAGCACGGTATTTGTGAGGCATTGAACTCAGGGCTGTTTTAAGAGAGCAGGAAGGAAAAGCGGACCAAACTCCGCTGACACCCACACATTAGAGGAAGCACTTAAACCAGCCCCAGCCAGAGGGGAATCTCCAAACCCAGCATTGGGAACTTAAGTCCTACAAACCTCACCACCACAGGCTATAGCACTCTGTCTCTTCAAGTAAACCTGAAAGACAGTCTAGGCCATAAGGACTGCCACTCTTAAGCAAAGCCCAGTGCTGAACTAGGCCCAGAGACAGTGGAATGGGAGGACACATGACATACTGAGACACCAGCAGGGGCAGCCAAGGTAGTGCTGGTGTCACCCCTCCGATAGCCCCAGGCTGTACATCTCACAGCTCCAAAAGAGATCCCATTCTTCCACTTTAGGAGAGGAAAGCAAAAAAGGGGGAGGTCTTTGTCTGGCTTCTTGGATACCTGCTTGGCCACAGCAAGATACGACACCAGTCACAGTTGTGAGGCCCCCATTCCAGGCCCAGATCCAAGGCATTTCTAGACAGATCCTGGGCCAGAAGGGAATGCATTACCTTGAAGGAAGATCCCAGACCTGGCAGCATTCATCAACTGCTACCTGAAGGTGCTACCTGAAGGTGCTACCTTGGGCCTTGAATAACCAGCAGTGATACCCAAGTACTACATTGAGGGCCTTGGATGAGTCTCTCAGACTTGTTGGTTTCAGGTGAGACTCAGCACATTACCAGCTGTGGTGGCTATGTGGCAAAAGTCATTCTGCTTATAAAAATCTGCGGGAAAAGTAAAAGGGATTTTGACTTGGACCTTAGGTGCCAGAAAGGCCACAGAGCGTAGCACACTAAGTAGGCTCTTGCACAGCATTTCTGAACCCGTCCTGGGCCAGCTGGGAGCCCAGTGCCCTGACTGGTGAGTCCCTGGCCAAGCAACATTCATGATAAGCTAACTTAAGAGACATTGGAACCTAAGGGAACATCAGTGATAGACTAGCAGTACCTCTTGTGGACTGTTGTGGCAGTGCTATGGGGTGAGGTGTCTCTGCTTTTGGAAAGTTAAGGGAGAAGTGGGAAGGACTACAGCTTGCAGTTTGAGTGTGAGCTCAGCTGCAATACAATAGAACACCAAGTAGACTTCTAAGGTTTTTGACTCTAGTCCCTGACTCCCAAATGGCACTTCTTGACCCTCTGGGGCCTAGGGGAATTCACTGCCCTGATGGGAAGGACACAGGGTTGGCTGGCTTTGCCACCTGCTGATTGTAGAGCCCCAGGGACTTGAGCTAACATAGTAGTTAGGGATTGGTTAAAGAAGGCCTTTGGCAATACCTAGCACTTCTCTGGCTTCAGGTCTGACCCAGTGAAGTCATAGGGGTGGTGGCCACAGTGTTGCTTGTGTCACTTCAATCCCAAGCTTTAGATGGTTTAAAACAGACGGTGAGACTCAGTTTGTTTGGTAGAAAGTAAGGGAAGAGAACAAGAGTCTCTGGTAATTCAGAGAATTCTCCTGGATCTTGTCTAAGACAATGAAAGCAGTACTTTTATGAGTCTTTAAGAACTACAGCATTACTGGGCTTGGGGTGCCCTCTAAAACAGACAGAGCTCAGATCACAACACCCAAATTCTTTCAAGTATCTGCAAAGCCTTCCCAAGAAGGACAAGTACAAATAAGCACACATAGTGAAGACCACAATAAATACTTAACTCTTTAATGCCCAGACACCAAAGAACATCTACTAGCATTAAGAACATCCAGGAAAACATGACCTCACCAAATGAATTAATAGGGTGCCAGGAACCAATCCTGAAAAAAAACAGAAATATGTGACCTTTCAGACAAAAGCTATAAGGAGAGACAAAGTAGGTCACTATATAATGATAAAAGGGTCAATTCAGGAAGAGGATATAATAATTTTGAATATATATGCACCCAATGCTGGAGCATCCAGATATATAAAGCAAATATTATTGTAGCTAAAGGGAGAGAGATATCTAATATAACAACAGCTGAAGACTTGAACATCCTACTTTCAGAAAATCAACAAAGAAACATTAGACTTAATCTACACTATACACAAAATTAAACTAATAGATATTTACAGAACATTTTATCCAAGAGCTGCAGAATACACATTCTTTTTCTCATCATGTGAACTATTGTCAAGGATGGACTATATGTTAGTTCACAAAACAAGTCTTAAAACATTAAAAATATTGAAATAGCATCAGGTATTTTCTCAGACCATCACCACAGTGGAATAAAATTAGAAATTAACGAGAGTAATTTTGGAAACTATACAAATAAATGTAAATTTCAAAATGTGCTACTGGAAAACTAATGGGTCAATGAAGAAATTAAGAAGAAAATTGAAAAATTTCTCAAAACAAATAATAATGCAAGCACAATGTACCAAAACCTGTGGGATGCAGCAAAAATAGTAGTAAGAGGAAAGTTTGTAGCTACAAGTGCCTACATCAAAATACAGGGAAAACATCTCATGAACAATCTAATGATGCATCTTACAGATCTATAAAAGCAAGTGCAAAGCAGACTAAAAAGTAGTAGCAGAGAAAGATCAGAGCAGAAATAAATGAAATTGAAATGAAAAAGAAAACCAAAAGATTGAAATGAAAAAGAAAAACAAAATGTTTTTTTGAAAAGTTAAACAAAATTAACAAAACTTTAGCCAGACTAAGAAAAAAGACAGAAGATCTAAATAAAATCAGGAATGACAAAAAAGACATTAGAGCTGATATCATAAAAATTTAAAGAACATTAGTGGCTACAATGAGAAACTGTTAATATATGCGAACAAACTGGAAAATCTAGAATAAATGAAAACACTCTGGGATGCATAAAACCTACCAAAATTGAACTAAGAAGAAACTCAAAATCTGAACAGACCAATAACAAGTAACAAGATCAAAGTTGTAATAAAAGGTCTCCTAGTAAAGAAAAGCTTGGGATTTCATGGCTTCACTGCTGAATTCTACCTAATATTTTAACAATAAATAGTATCAGTTCTACTTAAACTATTCCAAAAAGTAGAGGAGGAAAGAATATTTCCACACTCATTTTATGTGGTCAATATTTCCCTGATACCAAAATCAAAGACCTATCAAAAAAAGAAAACTACAGGTTAGTATCTGTAATAAATGTTGACATAAAAATCCTTAGCAAAATACTAACAAACCAAATTCGATGATACATTAGAAAGATCATTCATCATAACTAAGTGAGATTTATCCCTGGGGTGCAAAAATGGTTCAACATATGCAAATCAACCAATGTGATAAACACAGCAAAGAAACACAGCAAAGAATAAAAACCACATGATCATTTCAATTAATGTTTAAAGAGCATATCATAAAATTTAACGTCCTTTCATGATAAATATCCTCAAAAAAACTGGGAACAGAAGGAACATACCTCAATATAATAAAAGCCATGTATGATATACCTACAGCAAGTACCAGAGTGAATGGATTAAAAACCAAAAGCCTTTCCTCCAAGATCTGGAACACAGCAAGGATGCCTGCTGTCATCATTATTATTCAATATAGTATGGAAGTCTTAACTAGAGTGACCAGACAAGAGAAATAAATAAAGGACATCCAAATTCTAAAGGAAGAAGGCAAATTAACCTTGTTTGCAGATAATATGATCTTATATTTGGAAAAATCTAAAGACTATAACAAAAACTATTAGAACTGATAAATTCAGTAAAGATGCAGGATACAAAATTAAAATACAAAATTCAGTGACATTTCCATATGCCAGCAGTAAACAATATGAAAAAACAATTTAAAATGTAATCCTTTTTACAATAGCCACAAATAAAATTTGATACCTAAGAATTAACATAAACAAATAAGTAAAAGATTTCTACAGTGATAAATATGAGAACTGATGAAAGAAATTGAAGACACCAAAAAAAGAGGAATAAGTATTCCATGTTCTTGAATCAAAATTATTAAAATGTCCATAGTACCCTAAACAATCTATAGGTTCAATGCAATTCATATCGAAAGATTAATGGCATTCTTAACAGAAATAAACATTCATAAAATTTATATGAAATCATAAAAGACCCAGAATAGCCAAAGCTATCCTAAGCAAAAGGAACAAAACTGTAGTAATCCTATTACCAAACTTCAAATTATACTACAGAGCTTTAGTAACCAAAACAGCATGGTATCAGCATAAAAACACACATATAGACCAATGGAAAATGATAGAGAACCAAGAAATAAATTCACCTACAGAGAACTCATTTTCATCAAAGGTACCAGAACATATACTGGGGAAAAGACAGTCTCTTCAATAAATGGTGCTGGGAAAACTGGGTATCTATATGCAGAATAATGCAACTAGATTCCTCTCTCTCACCATATACAAAAAAAAAAAAAAAATCTAATCAAAATGGATTAAGGACTTAAATCTAAGAACTCAAACCATAAAACTACTTAAATCTAAGACCTCAAGCCATAATACTACTACAAAAAATGGGGAAAATCTTCAGGACATTAGACTGGGCAAAGTATTTCGTGAGCAATACCCCACAAACACAGGCAACCTAAGCCAAAATGGATAAATGGGATCACCTTAAGTTAAAAAGCTTCTGCACACCAAAGGATACAGTCAACAAAGTGAAGAGGCAACCCACAGAATGGAAGAAATTATTTGAAAACTACTCATCTGGCCAAGGATGCATAGCTAAATTACATAGGAAGCTCAAACAACTCTATGAAAAAATCTAATCATTTGATTTTAAAATGGGCAAAAGTTTGAATAGACATTTCTCAAAAGCAGATATACAAATGTCAAACAGGCATATAAAAAGTGCTCAACATCATTGTAGGGATTTAAGAGCCCCACGTTGGGCACCAGATAGTAGGGATTCATGAGCCCCACATGATGAACACCAGAATTTAGGGATCCTCGAGCCCCACACGCTGGGAGCCAGAATATAGGGATTTAAGAGCCCCACACATTGGGAGCCAGAATGTAGGGTTCAATAGCCCCACATTGGACACCAGAATGTAGGGAAGCAGTCCTACATCACACATGTGGGTACTCCGAGTTAAGTGGCAAAAAGGGAATGAGAAAAAAAAGATTAAGAGAGAAAGTGGGACCAGGGGCCATCACTTATTACTGGAGGAGACAGTGAAGGCCCCAAGCTTAGGTTCACCACAGTATTTATTGGTTACAATCACTTTGATCTATAGGGTAGGGTGGAGTGATGGTGGAAAGTGGGTGATGTGATGGATGTGATGGTGAAGTTAATCAGTGAGCCAGCACTGAATCAGTGGGATGGAACTGGTGTGACATCCTTAAGATTGATAACAGTGGTGATTTGGGAGTTTTGCAAAATAAGAATATGTGGTTATCTTTAGCCTATTATCTATGTGCAGCTGGTGGAATGCAGGCCTTACAAGGAGCCTGCAAGTCTGGTTATGCCTAATGCTATGAAAGGGTTTTACATCCTTGAGCACAATGTTTATGGTAACAGAGCCTAGGTCACCCTGCACTGGAACATGAGGCATGGAGAAGTTTGGCTTCCCAAAGGCCTCACGGAGTTTGTTGTTCCCAGTTCATATGTTATTCATAACCAATTTATGTAGCCACTGTGTAAGTCTTTTCTCCTTTGCTGCTTCTCCCAACAATTGATCATTAGAGAAATGCAAATCTAAACTACAATGAGATATCATCTCAGCCCTGTAAAAATGGCTTACATCCAAAAGATAGGGAATAACAAATCTAAAAAGGATATGGAGAAAAAAGAACTCTCACACGCTGTTGGTGAGAATGTAAGTTAGTACGACCACTGTGAAGAACAGTTAGAAGGTCCCTCAATGTAATGTTTAATGCTGAATTTCAACTTGGTTGGACTGAAGGATACAAAGTATTGTTCCTGGGCATGTCTGTGAAGGTGTTGCCAAAGAGATTAACATTTGAGTCAGTGGACAGGGAAAGGCAGACCCACTCTTAATGTGGATGGGCATCATCTAATCAGCTGCCAGAGTAGCCAGAATAAAAGTAGGTAGAGAAACGTGAAAAGACCAGATTGGCTTAGCCTCCCAGCCTACATCTTTCTCTCATGCTGGATGCTTCCTGCCCTTGAACACCAGGCTCCAGTTTCTTCTGTTTTGGGATTTGGTCTGGCTTCCTTGCTCCTTAGCTTGCAGACAGTCTATTGTGGGACCTTGTGATTACATGAATTAATACTCCATAAACTCCCCTGACTAATACACTCAAAAAACTAAAATCTGAGCTATCATAAGGTCCAGTAATCCCACTGCTGTGTGTATACCCCACTAAACCACTGCTAGTCAGAATATAGGTTGGTACCATCATTATAGAAAGCAATTTCACATTATGTCTCAGTTCAATGATTTTCATACCTGTTTACCCAGTAACACTATTTCTAGGAAAACAATTTTAAAAACCAGAGTTAAGAGCAAAGATTTATAGAGTTACATAATATACATAATATATGTAAATATATACACCTATTCTGTATGTACAAAATTATTTAAAATAAAAATGAATTTAAAAAATTAAGGTAGTGGAAAAATGTATTATATGTATTATTATACACACACACACACATATATATAGCATAGTATTATATATAATAAAATTAGAAAAATCTCAAAGGTCTGACAAAGAGGAAATGGTAAATTAAACTGTGATATCTTCACACAAATGGCAGTATTCCACCTTGCTTTGGCAATCATACTTTCAAAAATCTTTCCCCTACTAGATATAATATGAGATTATGCATCCCATATTCCCTTAGCTAAGGGATAGACATTTGACCCAATGTAAGCCAACGGAGTCCTTACCTGAATTTGAATATTTTACACACAAATAGAAAGGAGTAGTGAAATAGTTGTTTATTCTTTCCATCACTGGTGCCTAGACAAGACTGTCAAACAATTTTTGCTAGTAAGTTTCATCAGGCTGACATCCCACTGGATACACTGTTCTGCATTTCTGGTTTGAAATAACTTCAAAACAGAAATTATTTCTAAACTTATTCATATGTAGCTGTTGCCCTCTAAGAGTCCTTCATTGCTACAGCAAACCCATCCCCTGCCTGAGTATCCTCTGCAGGACCCAACATACCAGTTAATAAAGGGGTAATGTCCAGCTCAATAGCTGCATGACTGGCTTTGGTTCAGAAATGTAGAGTGCTTCACGCTATTTGAGATATTTTCAATTCCACTCTTCCTTCCTGTCCTTAGCAAGTACCTTTGATTTTGTGTGTTTACTCATATTTTTCCTTTAATTTCATATTTGCTATATTAGGTCAGTTCAGTATTTGTGACCAGGAAAAGAAGAATTCTATTTGATGTACTCTAAGTCGTGTTTTCAATGTTGGAAAATTCTTAATACATTTTTTAAAAAGCACACAGAACTATGTGAAGCCTAATTTTATTTAAAATATATTTTGAAATACTGGAATTTATATCAAATATTGACATGCATATATACATATACACATGTAAAATATAGCAAAATCTTATAATGCTCATCTGTTGGTACTATAGTATATGGAAAATATTCTTTTTTTTAATTAAGCTTTCTCCATCTATATATGTTATGCCTCTAAAGTTATATAATTTTAAAAATAATTAGGATGGATTGTAGCCCTATCAGGGAGCTTCACTGTTGTGTTAGGCATTGCTACAAGTGAATTTATAACTCTAATGACTAATGATTCCCTGGGATTATTTTAATTGCACATGTTGATCTCCTAGGCTCATATGTCTATGTCATATACATCAATTTCAGGATGTGTAATTCTTGCTGACTGTGTTGATAAACTGACTTGATGCTTACTTATATCATCTTACAAGATGATAAATTATATGTTCACTCAGTCTTTAGCAGTTATACCTCTTCTCAATTCACACAATGTTTAGGAAAATATTAGCTCTTCAGCTGTCATTGGCCTTTACTATGGTACTAGAGTGTACCTAGGAACAACTTCTCCCCAGAAGGCATTATAACACAAATTCATTCACTTTTTAAAGGGAAAAATTCAGAAACCTGGTGGTACTGTCCATAGATAGAATTTGTAGCTAGCTCTTTTCTTGGATGAACGCTTTGAAAAATACCACATTTCCATTAAATTCTGGAAAAAATTCTCACTTCAAAATGCTGAATTAGTGTTTATAAATCAAGACAGAAAGTGTTGTGTTCAATAGCCAAACCCCCTGGTGACCCACAGCTGTGTTTGGACCAGGACTGCACATTTCACTCAAGGAAGAAGTGCCTCTTTGTGTACCTCACTCTCCAGCATGGAATCTTAGTGAGAATTCTCTCCAAGATGTATAGATTTAATGCTAGACAGGAACATTATTGAAAAGTATGCAATTAAACTTTTTAACTTCTTTTTTCAGATAAGAAGGATGGGAAGGCATAAATAAATATATTTTAATGGTTATTACCATTATCTTAGAAATTAATTGTATAATTCAGCTCACAGTTTAATAATAGGGAAAATTAATTAAGGCCACATGTGCCTATCTATGGCCATTTGAATATATCTGGTGTTGTAGGTAACCCTGCAATTGTTTCTGAGATTCTCTGCTGGATATTTATCTTCCCTCATCTCCTGGCCAGACTCAGAGGAGTCAGTGGGGTATTCAGAGCAACCACTACGTGGAAGGAGCCCAGAGCCTGAATAATCTGATGGGCCACTTGCCAAATAATTAAATGACATGAGTGAGAAATAAAGATGATGTGTTAACAAATAAAGACATTTATATAAATAAGCATATTCACGATATATAAAATATACTTAAAATATCTAAATAAGTAAAACCTTTACCAATGTCATAAGGAAAATAAATGTCTTGTAGGACTTGAATGACGAGGAAAACACCTCTGGAGAAGATTTGACTCAGGATAACCACTGCCTTTTCTAGCATTTCCTGACTGCTCAGGCTTGATTAGCACCTCCCACCTGACCCTTTGTGAGGCCCACTAGGCTTATTTGTCTCAATCCCATCTATACAGTAAGCGCCTCTCAGCCAGGCTATTATCTTATTTATCTTGAATTACTTGTAATTATTTAGTGCCAGAAACATACATAGATGTTTCTCAGTGTTTTTTTAATGAGTGATGTATGAAAATGAGAAACATTTCCCAGTTAGACAGGACAATAGAGATGGCATTGAGAAGTAGAATTTTGATGGTGGAGACTGATGAGAAGGACATTCCAATCAGAGTAAACAGTGTTAACAAAGGGCATCATAAAAAAACAGGAAAGCAATGCTGTACCATGCTAGGCTAGAGGTCTCTGTAGCTATATCAGGAAAGAAAATTCACATTTTCTAATGGATATTAGTAGGATAAATGTCTTTTTCTTTGTCTACTGGTATTGGCCTCTGTTTTTTTTTTTTTTTTTTTTTTTTTTTGAGACGGAGTTTCGCTCTTGTTACCCAGGCTGGAGTGCAATGGCGCGATCTCGGCTCACCGCAACCTCCGCCTCCCGGGTTCAGGCAATTCTCCTGCCCCAGCCTCCTGAGTCGCTGGGATTACAGGCACAAGCCACCATGCCCAGCTGATTTTTTGTAGTTTTAGTAGAGACGGGGTTTCACCATGTTGACCAGGATGGTCTCGATCTCTTGACCTTGTTATCCACCCGCCTCGGCCTCCCACAGTGCTGGGATTACAGGCTTGAGCCACCGCGCCCGGCTTGGCCTCTGTTTTTAATGTGTGTATGACAATGTATGTGAATTTAGAAAATAAGCACAGAGAACATGGATAACATTCTAGAATATAAAACTAATCAAATATTACACATAGTTTCAAAATGACAATGACATCTACATGTAGAAAACAAAGTTGATAAATATTAACAACATGAACTATCTAATAAGAAAAATTTTAAAAAGGTATTGTAGATATTAAAATAATTTACCAATAAGATTAAACATTTTGTTAATAGCTTGCTTTTTACTGATAAATCATGTAAATACACTTATTCAAAGTATATTTATTGTGTATTATGGCTTAGGTGCTATTCTGAGTACACTTAGGCAGTGGGAATAAAAGGAACATAGTCCCTGCTCTATTTTGTAATTCAAGTCTGGTACATTAAACAGATAAGTAAATAAACAAATGGTAGAAAATGATAAATCATGATGAATACTATGAATAAAATAAAGTACACAGAGATAAAATAATTGTGAAGAACCTACTTGTTTAGAGTCTGTAGAGAGGCCCTTCTAACAATGTGACAATTAAGGTAAGCCATGTAAGGCACAGAGTCAGGCAAGTGTGTTCTAAGCAGAGTTGCAGCTGCAGATGTTATTCCAGATACTTATCAGAACACCTGCCATCCTTCCTTCCTTCACAAAATATTTAGTGTGTGGCTATATTAGGTAAATTGACATACTCAGTGCTTAAAGAGATAGAGAAATGGACCAGGTACATTTTCTGTCTTCAAGGAGGGATCAAAATTTTGAAATTATAATTTACCATGGTGTGTAGGAGCTGGCTCCTATACATGTGAGAGCTGATTGTTAAATACTCAGGAATGTTGTCAACTGCTTGTTAAATAGTTGATAGCCTGAATCATCCAGGGTAAGAGCATTTATACTACAATAATTGGCAGTCATTATAAATCAGGGTATTTTCTTTTCTCTAGAGAGTTGGTGGTTAAATATTTATCAACAACCTCTAACTCTTCAGTTGTAAGGCTGACTCAAAAGGAACTAAAGCTACTTACTGAGTTTGGGCTCTATTGTGTTCTACTATCAGCTATTTACATAGGGTGCAACTTTAAAAATGTATAAAAATGATTATTTGATATTGTCATCTCAATATTGATAATGCAAAGTGCTTTCAGTAGATTTTAGGGTTGGAAATTTGAGACTTAATAAGATCAGCCAATATGACTCTTATTCCCCCTTCCACCCTCAGCATTAGCCAGACCTGTGATTACTGCTTGTGAAGTTTGCTTTTCCGGGAATACTCTCCCCATCATCATCTCCATCTAATCCTGTTGTCTAATCCCGTTGTCTTACAAGTATACAATGATATCTCCCATCTTAGAAGAAAGATTTTGTTTCCACCACATCCCCTCCTGTAATAGCTCTATTTCTTCATTTTTTCCTTCCAAGAGAGCACTTTGCTCTCTGCCCCAAAGTCCCTATTTCAGTCTTTTGTCTCCATCACTTCACTAAACTGTTCCTGTGAAGGGAAGCAAATACAAAGGAATATTATCAGTCCTTGTCTTGCTCAGTCTTGCAGTGATATTTGACACAGATGGTCACTCATCATTCTTCACACTTGTTTATGTGAGGCACCTTTTCAGATTTTCCTCCTGCATCACCAGCCACTCCTTTTGAGTCTCCTTGGCTATATACTCATCCCATTTCAAATTCTAAATACAGGAGTTCCCTAGGTTCATTCATTGGGAATTTTTCTTCTCTGTGACTTTCACTGGTACTTATGTATTGATTATGTATTATATATTATTGCCTGACCTATTCTGAGGTCCAAGCACTTAGAGCATAGAAAGCCCTTTCATGGTCCAGCCTCAGCCTAGCTCTCCAACGTCATGTCCTTCCATTCTTTACTTGACTCATGAGGCTTGATCACACGGAAGTTCTTTTTTCCTGAAAAAATAAAGCTGAGTCTTTCTTTCAGACTTCATTTGTTTTCCTCTTCTTATAATACTGTACCCCTATTTCTTCTATGACGTACTGACATAATTTTTTCAGGGCCCTGCTCTAATGTCATCTCTGACCATCTCATCTAGAATAGCAACACCATAATCTCACAATGCTTTTCCTTCATACAAATTATTTATGTGTATATAATATATATATATATGAACACACATATCCATACGTATATAATCTCTATTTAATATAGTATGTGCCAATATATTGTCTAAAATGTGTATCGATAGAATTTTAATATGCTATATACTGTGTAGCATAAAGTGTGAAAATATACTACTCAATGTATAGCATAAAGTAATATAATATACTCTCCCTGGAATGTAAACTTCCTGAGAACAGAAAGCTATTTTTCTAAAGTTCCATCACCTAAAAACAGTGCCTGACACACAGAAAGAACTTAAAATTCAGTTTTTGAATGACTGAAAAAATTACCTAAAAATTAATAATCCTTGTGTAGTCTTCTTATTTAACAATTTTCACCCTTCTTTATCCTCCTCCTTTCATCCATTGAAGGCACAATAATCTAGGCCATACGGCAGTAACTTATGAGAATGAGGGCTTGAATCCAGATACTATCCTTACTTTCTACGTCAAATACATGTTTTCCATTATATTACCACTTCTAATTGTAATTTTGTTTAGAGCCAGTTAGTTTGTAATATGAAATGCAATTGGCAATTTCTGGCCACAAGATTTATTCATCAGGAAGACCTGTTGAATATCTGCTATGAGGTATCCAGACCGGTGTTTGGGATCCAAAGACAAAACACTGCACTTACATGCAAATGACTCTCTGTCTTACACAAGTAAACATGCAAAAAATTATTGTGCTAACTTCTGGGGATATTATGTACAACTTGTACAGCAAAAGCATCATATTTCAACTTTAAAATTTCTGTTTGAAGAATGAATTTCTACACACACATGCACATATTCACACACACATACATGCAATCATATATACACTTTATAACAACCTTAAATGTATGAGTATATAACTATTTTTGAGGATATTTACATTTCAGGGCCAGACATAACCACAGAAACGTCTGACCTTAGAAGAAATGTTATTCCTTATTTGTCAAAAGTTGAGCATTAAAACCGAATGCAAGACTAGGAAATAGAAGCTTCACTTGTAGATTTCTCCACAGAGTTCTTGCCTTCAGAATAAAGTTAGTGGAAAAGAAAATGCAAATCCCTTTTCAATTATTCATTTTTTCCAACTTGGAAAATTTTTCAATATTTATTCTTTACTCTGAATATCAGTTATTCTTTTCACTGACTTGCATTATCTTTCCATATACACATATTTTCCAGGATCGTATTTGGCCTGCAAATAACCTCACAGGTAATTTATTTTGCAAATAGTTCATGTTTGATCTAGGTGGCAAGGCAAATAGTATTCATATTATTTAGCTGACTAGGATGGAAGGTGGAAAAGAAAATTTTATTTGACATTTCCTGTCAGTAAGCTGCTAGTGCTAAGAACAGAAACTCTGCATAAGCAATAGTACTGGCTACTAAATTCTTTTGTGCAATGATGATGCTAACTATATCTTAATAAGAATGATGTTGGCATGTCTGTCCTTGAATATGTTAAAAAGTGTGTAAGGTTGATTAAACAGTCTCAAGCAGTCAATGTTGATCTTGGTAAGAATGTTCTCCAAAAGCAATATGGATTTGAAAGTGTCATCTGAAAAGCTATTTTTATAAAATTTGATATCTAGTCTCTACAATGTATGTTATAATGATGCTGATTTTTTTTTACCATGCTGAATACAAGAATTAAATTGAACATTGATGGTTTAAGACACCTTCTTTATTTAGAATATGCAAGAACAATACTAAAATATTAATGATGATAATTAACATATTTATACTACATATATTTGGCAGTTTTTTGCAATATAATTTGAAGACTTTAAGAAATTCTTCAATCAGAGATCTATGAGGTAATATAAAGCTTAACATAGATAAGTTTTTTTTTTTTTTTTTTTTTTTTTTTGAGACAGAGTCTTGCTCTGTCACCCAGGCTGGAGTGCAGTGGCACTATCTTGGCTCACTGCAACCTCTGCCTCCCAGGTTCAAGCAATTCTCCTGCTTCAGCCTCCTGAGTAGCTGGGACTACAGGCACCTGCTACCATGCCTGGCTAATTTTTTGTATTTTTAGTAGAGACAGAGTTTCACCTTGTTAGCCAGGATGGTCTTGATCTCCTGCCCTTGTGATTCGTCTGCCTCGGCCTCCCAAAGTGCTGGGATTACAGGCGTGAGCCACCGTGCCCGGCTAAGTCATGTTTTTAAGTAATACCAGTCTATACAATTTTAAAAAATCATAATTTGTAGTTATCTGTCTTTTTACAAACTTATTCTTTGGAAACAAAATCCTTTCACATTCACCACTCATTGTTTTGGGAATCTACAAGTATATTCCATGAATGTGCTGCACAGTAGTGTCCTTGACCACTGGTTAGCATCCACCATCTCCTTGCCTCAATTCCTGCTTGCTATGGTGGAATCTCCTGTCTCTGTTGATGCCAAAGCAATAAATGGGCTATCAAATATCCTGTCTATGGGGAAAAAGAAAACCTCAATCTTCAACAGCCAAAGAAAACTGCTGACATCAAGGCAGTTCACAGTACGAGCTACCAAAGTTCCATGGAGAATTTACTCAAAGACCATCAATTTTTATCTGCCTTTTTTTTGATAGTACACACTGAACTAAAAAAATTGGGCCATCCTCAGAACCAACTGCTTCCTCCAGCCCTTCAATTTGACATTGAAATAAAGTTTTGCCTTTAAAATTTACAAGAAGCAAGGTCATCCAACAATGTTAAATATCAGTCTCCTAAGAAAGCCATAAATAAAAATATTTACATGCAATCTACTGATTTTAAGTCTTGATAGCTAATTTAAATCTTGTGAAATATATATATTTTATTTATTATTATTTTTTTAGATGGAGTCTCATTTTGTCACCCAGGCTGGAGTGCAGTGGTGCAATCTCGACTCACTGCAACCTCTGCCTCCCAGGTTCAAGCAATTCTCCTGCCTCAGCTTCCTGATTAGCTGGGACTACAGGCACGGGATACCACTCCTGGCTAATTTTTTGTATTTTTAGTAGAGATGGGGTTTCATCATGTTAGCCAGGATGGTCTCAATCTCCTGACCTTGTGATCCACCCACCTCAGCCTCCCAAAGTGATGGGATTACAGGCGTGAGCCACCGCACCCGGCCAATATTCTCATTATAATATAGAAATAAACTTTATTCATTCAACGTATAAAAAGAAGAGTTAAGATGTGTATAAAGAAGATTATTTTAAATCAATTCAGTTCAATAGTATTGTTTAATAGTTGGGGAAAAATCTAGGTTTACAATAAAAGCACATAAAAATCACGACACTGCTTAACTAGTCTATAGGATGAATTCCCTCTCCTTCATCCTCAGTAAATATTCCTGAATACTGTTGTAGGAACATCTCTTAAATGGGCAGCTGTTATGTACATCTTTAGTAGAGACAAGATTCCTGAGAAACTCTTATGTGGGATATAATTTTGTCTCATACCCGTCTTTAAAGAAAAGCAAGAAGTTCTGACATGGACAGGAAATAAGAAGCAAGTAGAAAAATGTCAACACTTCTTGTGTGGTGTGGCATAAATAATATGGCTGTGTGCAAGAAGACTGTAGATAATATAAGGACTTAGGGGAAAATCAAGGCTGTTGGAAGGGATAATGGTGAAAGCAAGGAGTAGTGTAGGGGACCATAAAAACTCCATGATCTCTGCCAGTCTCCATCAAGCCACCTCAAAGAGACACACTAAAGAAAAGGTCCATTTGCTATGAAAATACAGCTTTGACACAAACATGCTATTCCACCCTTCAAAAAAAAAATGCTCTCCATAAATTTCCCTTGTGAGATAAGGCAAGAGCAAGACTGGGAGGGGAAGGCAGCACAGTAGCGCAGTGTCACCACTGCCCAACATGTCTACACAGAGGAAAGTAAGCAGCCACCACAAATCTCTGGACTCCTGTGGTAATAGAAGGGTAATAACAAAGAAAACTTATGAAACTTTTGGATCATGACATAAAGCAAAAGAAAGGAAATTTTATAGACAAATTAAAGTTTTGAATTTTTGAATTGAACAATTAAGCTTATGATTAATCACAGAAAATATGTTATTTTCCTTGACTTGAGAATAGCTTCTGGCAAGAAAAGTCAGCAATGTTGCACTCCATCAGATTCCACTATGTAGCAGAGAAACAAAGTAGTCTCCCTAAAATAAAGATGACTCAGCAGCAAAGTTCTCACTCCATGATGGTTAGATTTGAGTATGAGGCACCAATTTAATAAAGATGTTAAATCGGTTAATGATAAATCATAGTCATTTCATTTTTAAAATTTTACTTAGTTCTTCTAGGCTGTGTATGTATCTAAAAATGAATGAATATAGTTTCAGTTAAATCCTTGTTTCTTCACAGCTTGAACAGAAATCAATGTGATCACATAAAACTATAATTGGTAACACAAAAACTTCTCATAAGACCTGAAAAGAAAGTGAATACCAAGAAAAAGAATGGTACGGTTAAGATTTGTTATGCAAATCTTAAACAGATTAACATAACTTTATTAATTGTGCTACAGCATTTAAATATTTGAGATTTTCATATTTTTTAAAAAGGCAGACTCTAACAAATTTTACATACTGTCAGAATGGCTTCACATGAAAGATTTATCTTATCTGGAAAATGTGTGTGGATTTCAATTTGTTGTGAAATGCTCTGAAAATTGATCTTCTGAACCCTAGATTTTTCTGATATGCTTTAGCATGTGATTTGAACAGCTGTTAATTCCACTTGCAATTTAGTCATCAAAAGTGAATAGCAGATTAAACAATAAAGTGGCAAATGTCATCTCACACAAAGGGTAACTTGTATGTGAATGTGATTTAGAATTCATAAAGTTTGCCTACCAAACAGGACATTTGGAATTGCCTGTGGAGATCAATTGACTATGCAATTTTACTTTGGACATAATTCATTTGGTGACTATTAGAAATATAATACTGTAATATTGATTGTCTTAAAAACAATTTGTCTGGGCCGGGCGCGGTGGCTCAAGCCTGTAATCCCAGCACTTTGGGAGGCGGAGGCGGGTGGATCACGAGGTCGAGAGATTGAGACCATCCTGGTCAACATGGTGAAACCCCGTCTCTACTAAAAATACAAAAAATTAGCTGGGCATGGTGGCGCGTGCCTGTAATCCCAGCTACTAAGGAGGCTGAGGCAGGAGAATTGCCTGAACCCGGGAGGTGGAGGTTGCGGTGAGCCGAGATCGTGCCATTGCACTCCAGCCTGGGTAACAAGAGTGAAACTCTGTCTCAAAAAAAAAAAAAAAAAGAAAAAAATTTGTCTGCCACTTGAGCCTAAAGTCAGGCAAACTATGCTCCCTGGATCAAATCTTCTGTACCTCCCATTTTTGTAAATAAAGTTTTATTGGAACATAGCCACATATGCATTCCTTATTGTCTATGGATACTTTTGTGCTACAACAAAAATGTTGAGTTGTTATTACAGAAACTGCACGGTCTGAAAAACCTAAAATATTTATAATCTTGCTTTTTGTAGAAAAAGCTTGTCAATCCCTATTTTAGTCTTTGTTATACAAACAAGACTTAACATTTGTCATGATGAGAGCTACCTATCATTTATTATCCACCAGACACTGTATTAAAATTTCCTATACTTCTTTCCTCTCACTTCAGTTCTGTGAAGTATTGTTATTCCCATTAAATATATGAGAAACGAGAAGCTTAGAAAGTTTAAGTGCTTTGCCCGTGTAAACAGTGGAGTCAGGATCCAGCCTCAACTCTCAATCAAAACCCATATTATTCTTCTTAATCCATCTCATCTCCAAAAAGTCCATGGTCTTCATTTTTCCAGACAACTTGCATGATTTGAAGCTAAGGGAAATGGTGCCAATAGATTAAGTAAGTGTCTTAGCCACTTGGATGTAAAGTTATGCTTAATATAGAAGACAGGGAGAAATAGCTTTTAAAGTTTTCCTGGAAGTGTAAAGAGTTCAATCTAAGTACTCAGGTTGCCTGTGACTGGGAGGCACAATTTGGTGTTAATAAGTAAGTGTCTTTTGGCAAACAACATATGTCAAGCTTCACCTCTTCATCTTTTAAGAAGAAATAAAAATCATGGGAATTTGGGGTTATCACTAGAACATCTGAATGCTCAGTCTTGTCTGGCCAGTTTCACCTTCTGTCATAGCGTTCTGAAAAAATAAAACTTTTACTCAAAGCAGACAGGCAAAACAGGGTCAACTGTGACTTTTGGCAGAGGACTTTTCCCTGTACCCCACACACATTCGTCCATGAACCATTTATTATTTTTCTCCTGAAACAGGTATGCCTTGCCTGCTCTCCAAAATATTTCATATATTTCTTGGGAATTATCAGCAAAGAATCTCAACGTGGTCTTTCTCTTTCATTCAAGAATGACAGCCTTAACCCAAGTTTTACTACTCTCATGTGAAACTTGAAAAGTAGATGGTTTATTTACTTACATTTTTAACCCAACATTTACCCATGGAGAATTTGAGATAGTTCCAAGAATAAAACGTTAAATTAACTGACTGTATCATCTGAAAATAGCAATTTGATTTCTTCTGGAAACTTCCAGAGGCTGGATACTTTTTCTTTTTTTTTTTTTAAATTGTACTTTAGGTTCTGGGGTACATGTGCAGATCATGCAGAGCTGTTGCATAGGTACTTACATGGCAAGGTGGTTTGCTGCCTCCATCCCTCCGTCACCTCTATCTGGCATTTCTCTCCCCATGTTATCCCTCCCCAACCTTGCCACTGCTGTCCCTCCCCTACACCCCCCAACAGACACCAGTGTGTGATGCTCCCCTTCCTATGTCCAAGTGTTCTCATTGTTCAACACCCACCTATGAGTGAGAATATGCAGTGTTTGATTTTCTGTTCTTGTGTCAGTTTGCTGATAATAATGGTTTTCAGATTCATCCATGTCCCTACAAAGGTCATGAACTCACAATTTTTTATGGCTGCATAGTATTCCACGGTATATATGTGCCACATTTTCCTTGTTCAGTCTATCATCAATGCGAATTTGGGTTGGTTCAAGGTCTTTGCTATTGTAAATAGTGCCACAATGAACATGTGTGCGCATGTGTCTTTATAGTAGAACAATTTATAATCCTTTGGATATATACCCAGTAATGGGATTTCTGGGTCAAATGGAATTTCTATTTCTGGATCCTTGAGGAATCACCACACTGTCTTCCACAATGGTTGAACTAGTTTACACTCCCACCAACAATGTAAAAGTGTTCCTATTTCCCCACATTCTCTCCAGCATCTGTTGTCTCCAGATTTTTTAATGATTGCCATTCTAACTGGCATGAGATTGTAACTAATGTAGTTTTGATTTGCATTTCTCTAATAACCAGTGATGAGCATTTTTTTCATGTTTGTTGGCCTCATATATGTCTTCTTTTGAAAAATATGCGATCATATCCTTTTCCCACTTTTGAATGGGTTTTTTTTTTCTTGTAAATCTGTTTTACTTCACTGTAGATTCTGTATATTAGCCCTTTGTCAGATGGGTAGATCACAGAAATTTTTTCCCATTCTGTTGGCTGCCAGTTCACTCTAATGGTCGTTTCTTTTCCTGTACAGAAGCTCTAGAGTTTAATTAGATCTCACTTGTCTATTTTGGCTTTTCACAGAAGGCTACATCCCTTGGTGTGGAAAGGAAAAGAAGCAGGATAGATATATGTCATTATAGTTTCAAACTAAAGTATGAAAACCTTGAAATTTCAAAGGAAAAGTAATCTTAAAAGGCATCTAGTTCAACTCTCAATTTGAGAAAAATTAAACTGAGGACTTCATCCCAAGGTAGGATGTAAGAGGTAGGCTGTCCCTGATTCCACTTCACAACTGTGCAGTCAAGGAGCATCAATCACATGGATACAATGCAGAACCCCTACACATCCCATGAAAGGCACGGGGCCATTCTGTAAATCTACAAGTCATCTAGGGGGTCCTTCTTTTGAGTTTGGAAATTATGCAAATTAAAAAAATATATCTTGTTTATAAAGAATAAATAAAATCATCAATGATAAAATGACTTTGAAAAGTTAAATCATTATGCTCTCTAAGATGATATTATTAGTAATGAACTGCTCTCCACTCCTTTCTAAAAATCTAATTTTAGTACTTATGACAAAAGAAAATTCAGTGATGGAGTTTTGACCTTAATTGTTACATTGTTTTTTTCTAGTTGTGAAACTATTTTTTTAATAGCCTAGTAGAAGCAAGGGCTGTGCAAAAAAGTTATTTTCTTCATCTTTTCCTCTTTCTTCTGCCCTTCTTCCAATCCCAATCCTTGCTGTCTCTCCCTGTTCCCAGTCCCCTTTATGTCTCCACCCAAGAGGGAAATGCTATTTCTGAACCATGAAAATGGGGAGACTGAAATCAAGGAATTTCTGGAATTGTTGAGTTTCCATGCCGGAGTGTTCTTTGCAACAGTGGCCAAAGTTCAAATACTAAGTAATACATTTAAAATTACATTGACAGAACTCAGGGGCATATTTTCACTAAATGAAAAGCACAGGTCTCTTAAGTACATACTTCCTCATTTGGTTTCATTTCTTAGACCAAGTTCACCTTTTTTTTCACTGTCTAAATGTGTACAGAGTTTCTAACCAGGCTGTGACACCCCACTTCCATGTTCCTTCCACAAATTAAGCTATTAAGGATATTTTCCTGCTCATATTCTTCTTTTACATGTCCTGGTGGTATTGCATTTGATAGTGGAAAGTATTATCAGTGTATTATTCCAATTACTTTGGCAAAATAAACTCTCCTTAATAGTAGTCTATTACATACACTCTGTGAGGCTGAGACTTGCAAATTTTTTCCCTCTGTTCTTCCTGAGTCATCTTGTCTGGCATTTCGCAATACATTCCAAGAAGCTAGAGGAGAGTAACTGCAACAGTAGCAGACGCAGTTCTTTGAGAGGAAATGCCTTTGTTTGAGGGGAGGAAAGAAAAAGAGAAAAAATAAAGGGAGGCAAAGAGGAGGGGAATCAGCACTGTGCGAGAGTAAGAAAATAAAGAAAATAAGGAATATAGGTTATTCATTATTCACCTTCTTGTAGGATTGTTCTAACAACTCAATGGTTGAAACACCAGAAGATAAGAATAAAGTAACTCAGGAAAAGCAATTAGAAGCAAAATCAAGTCTTGATCTTGGTCTGTCTTCTACCCCATTATACTTCAGTTTTGTTTGGGGGCAGGCCAAGCAGATTTAGGAACCTTTAGGATTTGTGCACCGGGGAAGAAGTGTGAGCTTCCAAGTTTAAGTTTCAGTCTTCGATATGGTGCTATTATTTAGTCTAAGGATTTTCCTACTGTGTTCAATGGCACAAATAAATTCCATTTTCCTTTCCAAAACAATCTTTAAGTATGGATGATTGAAGATAGTGGCCTCAAATTTTCTGTTAATCTGGGGGATATTTATCAAGTTTTTAAGGGAAAATCAAGGACTTTTTTCTCACCTATCAAGCAAAGCTACTATTAATTAAATGGCAGAGTCTACCAAAATGACCTATCACTACAGAAAAAAAAGTTTGCAGTTTGCACATATACTTTTGCTAATTATTGAATAATGGTACATGGATGTATGGCAGCACAGACAGGAATAGTAAAGGATAGTATGAGTGGATCAAACAGAAACATATTCTCAAGCTGTTTCATGCTCCCCAAAAGATGCCTGAGAATTGTACCTAATGGCCAAAATGTTTTTGAGACTACTTTTCTGACATCTTGCTGACCTTGTATTTCTACAATTTGAGTTCCACAAAGACAGTATAGTTAGACATAGTTAGCATACTTTATAATAGGTAGTCTTTGTATAAAAATAATATTACCTTGTAGCAAAGGAGACAGAAGGCTGGAACTAGCTCCAGGTCAACTGCCATAAATGGTTGCATGCCCGGAACACATTAGATTAGGGTCAGGAAAGGAGAGGTAACTTCAACTGCCTACATTGCCTCTCACAGAACATTCTTCAATTGCAGGGGCTCTGCACTCAGCCATAGTAAAAGAATTTAGTTGTCATCTAATAATTTCCTAAACACAAGAAGGCTGGGGACAACAGGACCCAGTGGCACTAAATGCATTTACATAAATGGGATGGAGCAGAAATGGAGATATAAATCCTAATCTTTCTAGAGTTTATTTATTTGTTTGTATAAAAGAGTATGGGGTTAACAAGAGGCTGACTAATGAAGTTTCTGCAGAAGACTCTGTGTTATGTTCTGTCATTCTACCACAAAAAGTTGTCAAAGTATTTGAGTTGAGTTTAGGTCTATCATCTACTTACATAGAATTGGAGAGAGACTGATATGTATGTTTGCATATGACCATTAAGCTGGGTTAATTCTTCCTTAAAGGGAAAGGAACAAGGAGAAGAAGAATGCTGCAGCATCAGGGAGCCATCATACAAGGTTGGAGTCCCAGGAAAGTATTTCAGTCTTTCTATGTTCCTCCTTTTTACCTTAAGAGATCAGAGCTAGGAGTTGTGGTGGTGTTGTTGTTGTTGTTGTTTTAATTTAACTTTTAAATTCGAGGGTACATGCGCTGGGTTTTTATATCGGCAAACTTGTGTCATGGGATTTTGTTGTACAGATTATTTCATCCCCAGGCATTAAGTCTAGTACCTATTAGTTATTTTTCCTGATCCTCTCCCTCCTTTAACCCTCCAGCCTCTGGTAGACCCCAGTGTGTGTTGTTCCCCGCTATGTGTCCATGTGTTCTCATCATTTAGCTCTCGCTTATAAGTGAGAACAACTGGTATTTGGTTTTCTGGTCCTGCATTAGTTTGTTAAGGATAATGGCCTCCAGCTCCAGTCATGTGCCTGCAAAAGACATAATCTTGTTTTTTGTGAGGTTGCATAGTATTCAATGATGTATATGCACCACATTTTCTTTATGTACTCTGGCATTGACGGACATGTAGTTTGATTCCGTGTCTTTGTTATTGTGAGTGGTACTGCAATGAACATACAGTGCATGTGTCTTTATGATACAATTGTTTATATTCCTTTGGGTGTGTACCCAGTAATGGGATTGCTGGGTCAAATGGTACTTTTGTTTTTAGGTCCTTGAGGAATTGCCACACTGACTTCCACAATGATTGAGCTAGTTTCCATTCCTACTCACAGTGTATAAGTATTTTTAATAAAAAAGTTGTAACTAATTCTCTCGGCAGAAATAATTTCTTCAGGATCCTGCTGGTAGTTGATAACATGCTCGTCTTTGACAGAGTTGACCAGTTATTTATAGCCAAAATAGTGTTGGACAACAAATCCCAGAAAACTCAGCAGCTTAAAACAATAAATATTAGCTAGCTTATAGGTCTTAAGGTTAGCAATTTAGATTGGGCTCAGCAAGGGTACCTAGGGTGACTCCTTCATGTCCCTTTTATCCTCAGAAGACTTACCTGTGTTTGTTCTCATGGGGGTCTTGGCACAAGAGGGCAAAGGTGGTAACAAATAAGCACTTTTGAAGTCTCTTCTACTGTCAACTCTGCTAACATCTCATTGGCCAAAGGCAGCACCACTGCCATCCCAGAGTAAAGGGACATCACCCTAACCATGGCAAAGAGCATAGATGTACAGTGAGTGAAGAATTAGAGTCATCAATCTACCCTTTCACTCAAGGCAAACGTGTAGTTATTTGGGCAGCCTGTGAGCCCTCAGCTTTTCTGGTATGATAAGATGCTGGCAGGAGAGAGATAGCAGCAAGAGGGGAAAGACCTTTAAAAGGAAATAGATGTTTTTAGTAGAGTGAGATGATCCCTTGGCCAAGTAGAAAAACAAGCCATGGAGATCTGTGTGAAATGACCTGCTAATGTGATTAGCGGGATACCAGTACTTTAGCTGGCTGTTTAGGGAATAAAGAAAACACATGTTAGTTTGTTTTTTCTTAGCATCTGCTATATACCTAGAGCTGTATTAGACTATTAGTATTCCTGATTTCAATTATCTCTTGCAATATTTCTAATGTTTTGATGTAATTGTCTCTATTATCTCCATTTTATAGGTCAAAACACTGAATATGGGTTAGCTTTTTAAAAAATAAAAGTGCAAGCAAATGGTGGAGCTACCTTTTCTGATTTCAGATCTTGTACTCTTTCTACCACTGCACTTTGTAGCCATGTTTACTTCTAGAATGAATCATCTTCTGTCAACTTTTTTCCTAAAGAATTCCCTCAGGAACAATGAGTTGTGAAAACAGGCAACAGTCCGAAAAAAAGGCACAACTTTTAGGACTTGGCATAATTCACTTTTCTGGCCTTTTCTTCACAGACTGTTTTAAATGGTTTTTCTTTATAAGAGATGAAGAACACATGCACAGACAGGTCCAGCCCAGAATACAAAAGGCAGAATGTCTAGATGAAGCAGAATTTTTTAAGCAGGATCTTTTATTGACTTTAGGTCAGCTGGGATTAATTATCTGCATTTATGCTTTAAGGTATTTTACCTCATTGAAATAATAGAAGACAAATATTAGGTTAGAGACTTCTGACTTTCATGTGTTTGCTGCTCTGGGCTGACAAAATGTTCAGCTCTTTCCTGTAACATATGCTTCAATATTACCACTCATCAACAAAAGATATACGTCCTAAATTTCCACTTGCTTCCATTGACTTCTGGCCAGAAGCAAACTTCTTCACAGCATTTATGACATCAGCATTAGCCAGCAAGTCAATCTGCTGAAGGACTGTGGACAGTGGCATGTAAAAACCAGCACCAAAGCCTGGGGCCGACCTTCATCCAGGAAACCCTCAGAAGACTCAGATATTTAATTTTCAGCATGTCCCTGGCAGCTTGAACAGCTGTATTAGAACGGTTTCCTTGAGCTGCATTTATATTAAGCCTGTACAAGACAAAACAACTCAACTTGCTCATGTTGGCTCATGAGGCTCATTAGATCACGGATGGCTATAGCCCCATCTCTTGGTACTCTTTGTACCCATTCAGGCTACACATGATTCCAAATAACTATTTGTCATGTCTCTTTCTAAACTGAGTGATTGATTGGATGCCTGGTATTTGTATACAGCCTCTGGTCCAAGGGCTTGACTTGCACAGCCCTGAAATACAAAAAAATCAGAGGAAGGGATGGCAGCTTGGATTGACTACTATCGACTACTGTTGAAGCCCAGCTCTAAAATCTATCCCTAGACACATATTTTGTAGAATGCATATTTGTATGACAGACCAGGGTATAAAAGTTAAACATAATAGAAAATTAAATATTTTCTATTAACAACTAGAAAACAGGAAAAGTGTGTCATTTAAAATAATTAGTTTTTAAAAGTTGCTGGTATTTACATGTTAAGTACATCAGGCAGTAATTAGGTGTCTAGTTTTATCTATTATTTAAACAGTAATACACCAGAAACACTTTATTAGTTGTATATGTTAACTAGTAAATCATTAAATGTAATCTAGTATCTCACACAAAACATTCACTCTATTTAGAGCTCTTTAATTAGAGAAAATACTTTTGAACATCATACAAATTGGATTGCTTCACTGAACTCCTCTTGTATAGCTCCTCTGTTGACATTGATCTGTGACTCATTTACTGATAGTTTTACTGTATGTCACAGAATTATATATTGATGCTGCAAATATTTCATTTAAAGATGGAAAACACAAGGAACCTTTTCTGTAAGGAGTTTAAAGACTTAAACACAACTATAAATATCTTGTGTGTATATTTTGCCAAATTTTTAAGAAAGATAGAAGACCATATAGAAAAAGCAATAATTTTTCTTTTGAAAATGAGTTCCTGCAATGATCATTTTTGAGTTGAAGGAGAAGCTGATGTATTCCTTTGGCTTCTGAAGTGTGAATGAGATTCGGTGGTCAGAAATCAAAGCATTTAGGTTGATTCCATGTCTTTGCTACTGTGAATAGGGGGGCTGCAGTAAATATATATATGCAAATGTCTTTATGGTAGAACAATTTGTATTCCTTCGAGTATATACTAAGTAGTGGGATTGCTGGGTCAAATAGTAGTTCTGTTTTTAGTTCTTTGTGGAATTACCACACTACCTTACAACATGGTTGACCTAATTATATTCTCACCAGCTGTGTCTAAGTGTTTCCTTTTCTCTGAAATCTCTCCAGCATCTGTTTTTATTGCCATTGTTTTACTTTTTAATAATAGCTATTCAAACTGGTGGTAAATGGTATCTCATTGTGATTTTGATTGATATTTCTCTAATGACTAGGGATATTAAGCATTTTTTCATTTACTTGTTGGCCATATTTATGTCTTCTTTTGAAAAAGTGTCTATTTATGTCCTTTGCCCATTTTTTAATGGGGTTGTTTTTTTACTTGTATTGTTTAAGTTCCTTGTAGGTCCTGGATATTAGACAAGAAATAAAGCCACACACCTACAACCATCTGATCTTTGACAAAGCTGACAAAAGCAGGATGGCAAGTACTCTATTCAATAAGTGATGCTAGGATATCTGGCTAGCCATATGCAGAAGACTGAAACTGGACTGAAAGAGTCTGATGACCTTCTTTATACCATATGTAAGAATCAACTAAATGATTTAAGAGCTAAATGTAAAACCTAAAACTATAAAAACAATTTGTATTGTTTTTATAGTTTTAGGTTTTACATCTCTCTGGAAGATAACCTAAAAATACCATTTTGGACATAGGAACTGGCAAATATTCCATAACATAAATGCTCAAAGCAATTGCAACAAAAGCAAAAATAGACAAATGAGACCAAATAAATTAAACTAAAGAGCTTCTATGCAGCAAAAGAAACTATCAACATGATGTGAAATTGGAACTTATGTTTAAACGGGAAGCAGAGAATAAAAGTTAGAAAATTTGCAGCCTGATGTGATAGAAAAGAAAAACCCATTTTCTGGGAAGAAATTCAAGCTGGCTGCAGAAATTTGCATAGGAATGAGGAGCCAAATGTTAATTTCCAAGACAATGGGGAAAATTTCTTTTCCCCAGGACATGTCCTTTTTATGGCAGCCCCTCCCACTACAGGCCCAGAGGCCTAGGAGGAGAAAATGGTTTCATGGGCCAGGCCCAGGGCCTTGCTGCTTTGTTCAGTCTCAGGATTTGGTGCCCTGCATCCCAGCCATGGCTAAAAGGGGTCAAAATAGAACTCAGGCTGTTGCTTTAGAGGGCACAGTCCCAAGTCTTGGCAGCTTCCACATGGTATTGGGCATGTGGGTGCACAGATGTCAAGAATTGTTTTGGAATCTCTGCCTAAATTTCAGAGGATGTAAGGAAACACCTGGATGTCTAGGAAGAATTTTGCTGCAAGGGTAGAGCCCTCATGGAGAACTTCTGCTAGGGCAGTGCAGAAGGAAAATGTGTGGTTGGAGCCCCACACAGCGTTCCCATTCTGGCACTGCAGAGTGGAGCTGTGAGAAGAGGGCCACCATCCTCCAGACCCCAAATGGTAAATAGACTGACAGCTTGCACCATGAGTTTAGAAAAGCCATAAACACTAAATGCCAGCCTGTGAAAACAACTAGGAGGGAATATGTACTCTGTAAAGTGATAGTGGTGGAGCTACCCAAGGCTGTGGAAGTCCACCTCCTGCATCAGTGTGATCTGGATGTTAGATCATTTTGGAGCTTTACAATTTGACTGCCTCTACAGGCTTCAGACTTGTATGGGGTCTGTACTCCCTTCATTTTGGCCAATTTCTCCCATTTTTAATGGGTTTATTTACCCAGTGTCTGTACCCCCACTGTATCTAAGAAATAACTCATTTGTTTTTTATTTTGAAAGGTCATAGGTAGAAGGGACTTGCCTTGTCTCAGAAGAGACTTTGAACTTAGACTTTTATGTTAAAGCTGGAATGAATTAAAACTTTGGGGACTGTTGAAAAGGCATGATTAGTTTTGAAATGTGAAGGAGACATGAGATTTCAGAGGGGCCAGGGGAAGATTGATATGCTTAGGCTTACTGTCCCTACCCAAATCTCATCTTGAATTGTAATCCCTATAATCCCCACATGTCAAAGGAGAGACCAGGTGGAAGTAATTGAATCATAGGAGTGGTTTCCCCCATTCTGTTCTTTTGACAGTGAGTTGTCACAAGATCTGATGGTTTTATCAGGGGCTCTTTGCTTTACACTCAGCACTTCTCCTTCCTGCAGCCTTGTGAAGAAGGTTGCAGCCTTGTGAAGAAGCCTCAGGAAATGTACAATCATGGCGGAAAGTCAAGGGGAAGAGAGGCACACCTTGACTTTTCCCCTTGACTTTCCACCATGATTGTACATTTCCTGAGGTTTCCCCAGCCATGCTGAACTGTGAGTCAAATAAACCTCTTTCCTTTATAAACTACCCAGTCTCAGGTATTTCTTTATTGCATCATAAGAACAGACTAATACAAAATCCCTTATGTTTTAATTTAGAAGCACATATTATTATTGTTAGTATTGTTTCTTGACTCACAATTTACTCTTCTTAATTTTAAAATGTGTAATTTTGGGGATAAATAATTTCTATAAGTAATTGTAAGTCCCACCAATTTTGGTATAAAAGAGATAATTCTCTGCACATTTGAAAACAAACCAATGAAATCTTGTTTATTATACTGATTAAAGATATGTTCTAAGTAATTTCATTTTTTAGTAAATACATGATTAATCAATTTTAAATTAAAATGGAGTCACTTAAACACTAACTTTGCTGTTTTATTAATATTTTATGAAAAAGCATGCAATGATGATTAGAAATTTTTTACAGTAGTTTCACAAACATCTTGTATATCTTCAGAGTGAAGGATGGATAAGACTGATTTAAAAGAAAACCTTGAGGTTTGCTAAATAAGTCTTTTTTCTCTTATTTGTCACCATCTCCTAAATTTGAACTTAAATAAATAAATAAATAAATAAATAATTCTGTTAAAAGATTTAAAATGTGGATTCCAATTCATCAATATTACTTTAGAATCAACAATTAAAAGGAATTTCATTTTAATAAATGTAACAAATTCACATTGCATATCATTACTAAAAGTATAAACCACTTAATAGTTATGAGGCTCCCTATTAACAATTTTGGCATCAAAAAGAGAAGCAATATTCAGGTATGGAGTCAATTCTCTCACTGTTCCATGTATAATTCCCCTAAAGCATAAATACTGAGACATTTTTGAAGATTAAAAAGTCAATGATGAAATGTAGGAGAGAAAGGAAATTAAAGTTTCAAGCTGCTATTACTTATTAAATGATAAAACAATTGCAGTAAATTAAGAAGAAACAATGATTTTGTTTGGGGTAAGTTTGAACTCTTTCAGTTTGAGATACCAGTAGCAGCCTACTGTTGGCAATGAAGCATTACAGTTTACAACCATGTTAACATAGCCAAAGATTATGTTTAGAAACCTCTGCAAGGAGTTGAGACTGAATATTAAAGGAAATACAACTACTTTGAGAGTGAATGTGTGACACAGAAGTGAAACAACTGAGGAAAAACAATATTACCTACAGTTTGAAAATTATATGAGAAAGAGAAGCAAGCAAACAGGCAGGGAAAAGGTCAGATATATTGGAAGATAAACAGATGATGGAATGGTAAGGAACCCAAGGAAGGACAGGATTTTTGGAGCAGAGATAAAGCCCAAACCAGTGGTTTGGTGGTCTACAAAATTTGTACTGACATTCCTCCTAAAATAATTTTGAAAAACTCTGGCCCCTCACACATGTTTAACATCTAAAAATATTCAACATAGGTATAAATAATTATAGAGAATGGAATTTATAGCATACATAAATGTTGATATACAATAACGTTCTATGGCTCTTCTCGATGTATTCAATGGAATATAAAAAAACAGAAACCTGAAATCCATCATCATCTAATATAAAAACAGATTAGAAGGTGTGGTCAAGATGTCTGTCTAGAAACAATGGCTTTCAGAGCCTCCTACTAAAGAAAAAAACAAAAACAAGAACGGAATAAGGATGTGAATCCTTCACCGGCAACTAAGATATCCAGGTTCTCTCATCAGAACTGACTAGGAGGCTGGCATGACACACAGAGAGAAAGAAGAACAGTGTGGTATGGTGGCCTACCTGAGAGCCACACAGGGCAGGGGAGGCCCCTCCTCCCAGCCAAGGAAATTATGCTTTTCCACAGAACTGTGGAACCCAG
Source organism: Sapajus apella (assembly GCF_009761245.1). Lineage (NCBI taxonomy): Eukaryota > Metazoa > Chordata > Mammalia > Primates > Cebidae > Sapajus > Sapajus apella. The sequence goes on along the minus strand of NW_022436946.1, from coordinate 73,888,667 downwards.
AGTTCTAACTGTCCCAACCCTGAAATATGCAGATTCTCAACAGCTTCTCAACTAATACCAAAACTAGACAAACTCACGAAGATGAGAAAGAATAGAAAAAGTGCTGGAAACCCAAAAGATCAAAGTTCCTCTCCTTGTCCAAATGATCCCAATGTCTCTCCATGAAGGGCATAGAACATCAGATGGATGAATTGACAGAAGTAGGCTTTAGAAGATGGGTAAAGAAAACGGTGCAGAGCTAAAGGAGTGTGTTCTAACCCAACACAAAGAAGCTAAGAACTTTCATAAAAGGTTAGAGGAATTGCTAACTAGAATAACCAGTTTAGACAGGAACATAAATGACTTGATAAAGCTGAAAAACGCAGCATGAAAACTTTGTGAAGCATACAGGAGTATCAATGGCCAAACTGACCAAGCAGAAGAAAGGATACCAGCATGTGAAGACCACTTTTCTGAAAGAAGGCATGCAGATGAGACTAGAGAAAAAGGAATGAAAAGGAATAAACAAAGCCTCCAAGAAATGTGGAACTTCATAGAAAGACTAAACCTATGACTGGTTGGAGTAGCAGAAGGAGACAGGGAGAATGGAAACAAGGCTGGAAAACACTTCTGGATATTATCCAGTAGAACTTCCCCAACCTAGCAAGAAAGGCCAACATGCAAATTCAGGAAATTCAGGGAATACCATTAAGATACTCCATGAGAAGACTAACCCCAAGACAAATAATCATCAGATTCTCCATAGTTCTTCAAGGTTGAATGAAGGAAAAACTGTTAAGGGCAGACAGAGAGAAAGGCCAGGTCACCTACAAAGAGAAACCCATTAGACTAACAGTGGACCTCCCAGCAGAAACTCCATAAGCCAGAAGAGATTGGGGTCAATATTCAATATTCTTAAAGAAAAGAATTTTCAACCCAGAATTTCATATACAGACAAACTAAGCTTCATAAGTGAAGGAGAAATAAAATTATTTACAGACAAGCAAATGATGAGCAATTCCATTACCACCAGGTCTGCCCTGCAAGAGCTCCTGAAAGAAGCACTAAATATGGAAAGGGAAGACTGCTACAAACTACTGCAAAAACACACCAAACTATAAAGACAGATGACACTATGAAGAAACTGCATCAACTAATGTGCAAAATAACCAGTTAGCATCATGATGACAGGATCAAATTTACATATAACAATATTAACCTTAAATGTAAATGGTCTAAGTACCTCAATCAAAAGACACAGACTAGCAAATTGGATAGAGTCAAGACCTATCACTGTGCTGTATTCAGAAAACCCATCTCATATGCAAAGACCCACATAGGCTCAAAATAAAGCGATGGAAGAAGATTTACCAAGAAAATGAAAAACAAAAAAATCAGGGGTTGCAATACTAGTTCTGACAAAATAGACTTTACATCAGCGATGATCAGTAAAGACAAAGAAAGGCATTACATAATGGTAAAGGGATCAATGCAACAAGAAGAACTAACTATCTTAAATATATATGCAATATCAGGGGCACACAGATTCAACAAAACAAGTTCTTAGAGACCTACAAAGAGACTTAGACTCCCACACAATAATAGTGGGAGACTTTAACATCCCACTGTCAGTATTAGACAGACCAACAAAACAGAAAATTAACAAGTATATTCAGGACTTGAACTCAGTTCTGGATCAAGTGTACCTGGTAAATGTCTATAGAACCTGTACCACAAATAAACAGAATATACAATCGTCTCCATGTCACATGGCATTTATTCTAAAAGTGACCACACAATTGGAAATGAAACACTTCTCAGCAAATGCAAAAGAATGGAAATCATAACAAACAGTCTCTCAGACCACAGTACCATCAAATTAGAACTCAGGATTAAGAAACTCACTCAAAACTACACAATTACATGGAAGTTGAACAACCTGTTCCTAAATGACTCCTGGATAAATAATGAAATTAAGCAGAAATCAAGAAGTTCTTTGAAACCATTGAGAACAAAGAGACAACATGCCAGGATCTCTGGGACACAGCTAAAGCTGTGTTAAGAAGGAAATTTACAGCACTAAATGCCCACATCAGAAAGCTAGAAAGATCTCAAATCAACATCCTAACATCATAATTAAAAGAGCTAGAGAGGCGAGAGAAAACTCATACAAAAGCTAGCAGAAGACAAGAAATAATTAAGATCAGAGAAGAATTGAAGGAGATAGAGACATGAAAAACCCTCCAAAAAATCAGTGAATCTAGGAGCTGGTTTTTTTGAAAAAATTAACAAAATATATAGACCACTAGCTAGACTAATAAAGAAGAGAGTGAAGAATCAAATAGACACAATAAAAAAAAATAAAGGGGATATCACTACTGACCCCACAGAAATACAAACTACCATCAAAGAATACTATAAACACCTCTATCCAAATAACTAGAAAATCTAGAAGAAATGGATAAATTCCTGGATGCATACACCCTACCAAGACTAAACCTGGAAGAAGGTGAATCCCTGAAAAGAACAATAACAAGATCTGGAATTGAGGCAGTAATTAATAGGCTACCAACCAAAACAGAGCCCAGGACATATACATACATAATTTGCTTATTTTGTATATTTGTTTTCTTGTCTGTGTTCACTGACTAGAATGTAAGCTTTATGTGAAGGCAATTTATTTCCTTCCTTCCTTCCTTCCTTCCTTCCTTCCTTCCTTCCTTCCTTC
>NW_022436946.1:73796461-73885950 GCF_009761245.1 Sapajus apella | reverse complement strand
TTCCTTCCTTCCTTCCTTCCTTCCTTCCTTCCTTCCTTCCTTCCTTCCTTCCTCCCTCCCTCTCTCCCTCCCTTCCCCCCTCCCTCTTTTCCTTCCCCTTGCTTCCTGAAGCATTGAAACTTCAAATATACTTAATTTAACGTATGGAAAATAGCCCCATAAAAATCAAATTGCCAGGCCAATCCCAATTATCAACCTCAGCTAAATCTGAGTTAGGTTCTTTCCAAAAGTGTCTGATTTTATCTTTCCTTTTTAAATAACTGTGTTAGCACTCAACCACAAGGTAAGCATCATAATTTTGAACTGGAATTCTAAAAGACCTAAGTAAGGTTGGCAAGGAGATGGAGCAGAAGGATGAAGCTCAGGACCGTGCTCAAAACTGGTGATCTGGATGGAATGAAGTGCTGCTGCTACCTCCTTCAGTACTGTTTGCTTTGCCCACAGGGGAACCTCCCTCCAGAGCACTGCATTCTTTGAAGGCAGCCCAAGGATGAAATCAATGAAGACAAGAATAAAAATTCTCATTACTCTGGGAATTCAGAACAGTTACATAAATGACACGGTCTCAAATTTCTAAAATCAAAATTTAATCTTAAGGACATATATATGTAGCAGAGGCAAACAACATAGCTGGCCCAGGCTTTAATCAATATTTTGAATTATTCCTTTATTTGCAGCCAAAAGGCTCTTTTACATCCTCCACTCCCTCCTCCTTTCAAGGGAATGTATTTTAGTAACATCAATAAATGAGAGTCATAATGCCTTTTGTAACATGGGAAAAGGAGGTGTCATAAAGCAGAACCAGAGTGACACTTGAATCCAGGACCAGCTATGTAATTTGTGAACTGGAAATGTAGAGCCCTTTTTATTAAAAATATATTAAAAATTTTCAGATGATGACAGAGAGTGTTAAACCAGGGTGAGCTACTGCACAGGTCATACGCGCATGAAACTGGCCTGGACTGACTGATTTCAACATAGACATTCTAGGGTCAAGTCAGTTTTAAGAAAGAGTACCTAACGGTGAGTACTTAGAAATAGATTCCCTTATGATTCTCCATATTCTCATTTCTTAGAAAGTCTGTGCACCACCAGAGGTATCTGAACTCCAGCTTGTGGGCTTCCCACTAACTACATCCTCAATTAAGTTCAAGATTGAATCACACACTGAGAAGGTTTATGTCACAATTATTTCCTGACATCAGAAAATTCAAAAAGAATTTTTAGCTTTTCTTTTGAGTTTTTATTCCTGTTGACTGCATGAAAAAGTTATAGCTCTGGGCAACACAGCACACATTCCTTATTTTATATCTATGAAATCCACAAGATAGGAAGGCCAACTAATCTTAGTAGATACCAAAGAAAATAGAAAATAACAGACCTCAATAAATCCTATAAAAATGCTACATATGTGATTAAGGCCTTTAAAGTTATGAACATTATTAAAAACTTCCAACATTGAAAATGGATTTATAAGGAATTTTGTGTGTTTAAAATTATTCAAAAGTGGAAAAAACTGAACAACAACATAAAAACAGAGTTAATTGAGACAGAGATCATGGAATTAAACTGCAATTCTAAATAGTCACTATGACTATAACTCAGGTTTGTTAAAAGAGAGTTGAATGACTCTTAAATGTTTATAAGACACTTCTTTGCAAGCTGATGACTTATCAGATATCTCTGGAATATATTACTTTAACGGTCCTGGATATCTAGGGTTGTACATGAACAGTTTCTACCTCTGGTCTCCAAGGCTATACTACAGTCTGTACAAATTAATTTCATTCTAGTGTTGTTTTTACATCATGAGTGTTTGAAAACAGTCCATCATGGGATTTCTTAAAGTTTAGTTCCCTACTATCTATCTCCTCTGTGTCAGAATCCCTGGAGGGACAGCCCAGGTAACTGTAGTTTTGAAAAAGCTTTCTAGATGGTTCTTGAGCATCTTGTAGTTTCAGAAAATTGTTGTATCATAAGATATGGAAAATCAAGGCCTAGGTGCCAAATCTGACCCAACACCAGTTTTTGTAAATGAAATTATTTTTTAACACAGCCTTTCCCATTCATTTACCCATAGTCTATGATTCCTTTCACACCCAAAGGCAGAGTTCAGTGGTTGCGTCACAGACTGTGGCTTGCAAAGCCTAAAATGTTTACTATTTGACACTTTACAGAAAAAGTCGACCAATCTTTTTTCTATCCTTTCAGGCAAACTTTATTCATCCCAATGATACTTTCACCACTACTGAGGATAAATTTTAAAATTTTGAAAGTAATTTCCATTTTTTTCTGTAGTAGAAAAGTAGTGTTAATCTAAAGTGCATATTTGTGGTGAAAGGTGGTGTTTATTGCTGCCTAATAACAGAATGTCCCAGATGCAATCCATAATCTTCTGGTTGAGGTTATATTTCAGCAAGGATTCATTCACTGATTCACATTTCAGTCTACATTTATAAAGCACACCTTTGGGTCTTTAGTTCTTTGCTCAGACCCATAATTTCAAGATTAAATCATGCTCTGTTCCTCTCCAGAGGCTGAAACTTCAGGAAAGGCCACCCAGTTTTAACTCTGCAAATCTCCAAGAATCTGAAGCAGTCTGTGACCTTTTACAGCTAAGCTTTATTTTCTTTATCTCTTGCATGGCTATACAAACTTGTAATTCACAAGGTTAAAATTATTGTATATGCCTTTGAAAAGATAGACGGGCTGAGAAATCTGTGTGTCCCAATAACTACTCTATTAAGTTTATTTAAATGAAAAAAGCATCAATTGATGGCCTTGTGTGTTTAATGCCTCCTCAAAGTAGCATACATGGAATATTCTGTCTGGGATTTCTTTCGCCATTATGATCATGTGATTTTTGGTCTCAGAGCATACATTCTGTCTGAATAATATTAGATGCAGATTACTTACACCATGCACTACTCATTTGAGATGCTTTGGCTCAAAGAATTCAGAAGGCACCATAGACAACAAATATGCCCTTCTTCTTATTTTTACTGATGAGTGTATCTTGGCTCCAAAAGGCTTATATAACTCATAAATAGTTGATCAATACAATAACTTTCTATTGAACATTAACAATGTACTAAAACTCTAGCGGTTCTAGATTTTGATCTCCGGTCAGATGATAAAATTTTATTAGGAAAACATGACCAAAGCTATTTTATAGGAAAATTAATTGGCATTTCAGATGATTTGAAAAGAAGAGTTACTTAGATTATTAAAATTTTCAGGATTATTTATTAATAAGATTTTCTATTTAAAAGACATAGTATGGAAAAGTGATAAAATGTTACACCTGAAAGAACTTTAACAATTGTTCTAGTTCATGTTCCTTCTTTTTATTTAAACTATTTGAAAAGAATTCTTCTCTGTTCCATATAGATTATAATTTCTATGTCACTGGAGAATTTGATCCTTACCTATCTTTCCTCCCATATTTTCCCTACCATGTAAAAACTCTATATTCCTACCCAATGGAAGACTTAGCTGGATGTGGTTCCTAATATCCTGCCTCTTGCTTAATGTCATCCTGGAGTGTCCTATTCCAGGATCTATAGTCATTTAAGTCCTAAAATCTTTTATCTTCACAAACTTACAGCTAGCTTCTTTTGCCTGGAACGTGGCACATCCCCAAATCTCTCTCTCTTTCTCTTCTCTCTGAGTAGTTGAGTCAAGGTTGAGTCCATTCAACCTTGTTTGGTGTGCAGAACTTGGGTTTTAGAATGAAGGTCAAGATTTAAGACACAATTCTGACTATAATTTTTGGTAATTAAAAACACTGTGGTAACGTTTCATTAAAATGCTACTATAAAAACTGAATTGGGTGAAGTGTATTAAAACAATTTGTCTTTGAGAAGTTCTACACATATAAGTTGCTGTAGTCATGTATACTTTAATCCACATAAGTGCAAACACGGTCTTACTTATCTGTGCATCCGTCAGGGTGAGGAACTTGTGATTTTTCTTGGTATACAATTTCATTGTATTAGGTAGCACCTAATACAATGGATGGCATGTTTGATATTCAATAAGTCTTTACTGCCTAACTGATTGATTGATGAGTTGATTGATAAATTAGTAAGAATTTAATAAAAATATTTTAAAATATAAGAATTTATAAATGAGTAATGAATTAAGAAATGAAAGATATTTAATAAACACAGAAAAAGTATGTTCTTTCCTCTCCTCCATTCTTGTTCATTTTTATAAATGTTGTTTTTCTTTGCCTGAACAATTAACAGTACATTCATCTATATTTCCACAGTATTTGGAAAATAACTTTAGACATAGTTCTTGACTTTATAACATTTTTTGCATGATTACGACTCATCATATTGAATAGTAATTGTGTAACAATCTACATTCATATTAGAATGAGATTAGGTATTCTATTTTTTATTAATCTCAGTACCTTTACCATGTCGGAGACAAAATAGCTGCTCAATAAATTTTTGTTGCATTAGATTAAATTAAATATGTTTCCTGTGCTCCTTTATCATCACTCTGTTCTCTCTATCATGAGGAGGCCACTCATTCACCCTGCTATTCTTTAGATTTGCCTCCTGAGCCCTGGGGGTTTTGAGGGGATGATTTGTGTGAGGGAAGGCTAGAATTTGTATTTACTGCATCTGAAGCAGATCATCACACAAGGACATATGAGGTGAGTGAGGTCGGAGTCAAACGAAAAGAATGCCCCCACTTCTGCTATATTCATGTACTCTATTTGATATTAATTGACTGTCTAGATGATCAAATATCTGGCATATGAAAATACAATTATGTACTTCTCTGAACTAAACCCTTCAATGGCTCTGGAAATAAAGTTCAAACACTTTAAAACAAAGTTAGAAAGCCCTTCTTCGCTTGGCACTCCTTATTTCTAGGCTCTAGCCACAAGCAGCCTCTTGCAGACCTTTGAACCTACTATGTTCTCTTATCTGCCTCTGCCTAGAACATTCCATATGCCCCTTTACTTTCATCACTCTTTCTCACTTTTCAGAAATTCCAGTGGGGCACTTAAAAGTTGTCATGTGAGCCAGAGAGCCAGAATGGAAATTTGAGAGTAACATGATTCGTTACAGAAAATATAACATAGGTGACCCAAATCCTTCACATCCTGAAAGTTATGACAAAGTTATTCCACAGATATCGGCAGCTCTCAATGTCATCAGCAAATAAACAACAAAAATGTTTTCTTAAGCATGCTAGTTTTCATTGAAAGAATCTTAAACAGAAAGATTACTTCCCTTCTATATTTGTCTTTGAATGAACATTTTTCTTTACTTAACCTCTTTGTTTCACACATAAAATGCAAGTAACACAGGCTGATTAAATAAGCTTGTTCATCGAAAACAAAATACAAACACAAAATGTCATTTTGCATTTCATAAATATTTTTTCAGGTCTTAAATCCACTGAAAAATGCCAAAAAGAAAAAAAAAATGAGACTTACAGATCTTACAGATAAAGCCTTATGACTGACCACATATCAAAGAAGTTACTCTCAGTACCTTCTTGACCACACTTCTGCTCCTAGCCACACTTTCACTGTTGACTCTCCTCCTGGTTACCCATGGGAAGGTTTCACACCACTTTTAATCTGTTTGCAATTTCTCATTAAAATTTGGCAGTCAGGATATGGCTTGCCTGGATGCCAAGGGCATCTGACATTTACAACTCAAATAGAAATGTGAAAGGGATGTTGGGTTAACCTCTGGCCACTTGAAGGGCGTCTTTTCAAACATTAGAAGGTCCCCAATTGGGGAAAAAGGGAAAAAATTTAGAGTATAATTATATCCTCTAAAATCTTAATGTGTACTGAAAGTTGAATTTATAAACGATCTCTCTCTTAACTCCAAACAGAATTCCCTCCTTGATATCCCAAGTAGGTCAGAAAGCCTGTTTCTTGAAATTAAAATAATAACCTTATATTTCACTTTTATATTTTTCAAATATGTATATATAAAACTTTTCAATGAGGACACAAAGAGAAAGCAGTTTCTTCATAATTTCCTTCATCAATGGAGTATAAATCTTAAATTTTCATCCAAATTACCTTACTTATGTCCCTTAAAGAGGTTATTCATTTACTACAATTTTCCATTAAAAATGTTTGTCTTGAGAGAGATACTGTACTAGAGTAAGTGAAGGAAAGTAAAATAACAGTGAATGTACTCTACCTTGAATCCTCTTAGGGATGATCAGATTATTCCTCTTTGTCCTACTCCCATGCATGGACTTCCTCAAATCTAAAAAACAGAATTATTTTTAAAGAAAGTTAATACACAGCAAAGAAAACCTAAAGGAGGGAAAATTTTATCCAGATATGTTTTTTGTATTAAACTATCAACTATAGATCCCAAATAGATACAATAATTAACCATCAATGAATGAGCAAATAAAGTTGTAGGACATTGTTTGTTATAGACGTTCAAAAGCTTCCCTGATTTTTCGTAAAAATAATACACTGAACATATCTGTAGTCCTTTTCAATTTACAAAGGGATTTTTTTTTATTTTGGGGGGATGAAATGGGTGTTTATTTTTAGGATTCCTCAGTTAGCTGAATGAAAGTGTATTATACACTTAATGTAGTAGTTTCAAGGTGTAATTGTGTCCTTGTAGGGCATTGGTTTGTCAAATCATATTAGACAACAAAAAAGATTAAAAAGTATTCTCTATCAAGATACAAAGAGACATGTCTCCACAATCACTGCACAATGCCTTCAAAGAGTTCTTACACAGTTGTTGTTTACAAAATGCTTAGAGTTACAGAAAGAAGGTAACCCCTACAGTTGCTAGGAATATAAATATCTCCATTAGGAAAACATCAAATAACATTATGAGAGGTGGTAATATACTGACTAAAACTATAGAGAAGGTAGGTTTTTTGATGGAGTGTGAAAAAACAACCAGGTATTTAGAGATTTTTAACTATGATTAAAATGTTAACAGTACATTAATACTCTTAGCCATCATTTTTATTTGCAAGGTTTGAACATTTTGAACTATTCCTACTATGCAATTTTACCCTACTGAGCATTTTCTCCAACTTTAAGGAAAATTACAATAATGACTTATATCTCTAATATAGGGATTTTGTCTCATCCCATATCTCATTGAGCCTTATAACAAAGACTTCTTTTGAGTCAAAAGTAGGTATCACTTTTAATACAAATTTTTATTAAATTATTATTCTTTCCCATTTTACTTTTTATACCTCCTTGTCATAACTTAATTTTTATGTTCTTTTAAAAAATCAGTTTATCAACCAAATTGTTATTATTCAATACTTTTATGCCTGTCACCTTGTAGTTCTGAAATTAAAATATGTAAGGTATAATCTCCTCTAATGGAGTCTGTATATTATTTGGATAGAGAAAGAAACCTAACATGTATTCTAAAACTACCACCTATTTAAGTAAATATTTATGATGCTCATATGGTGAATGTCAAACACTCAAAGCATCATATATATAAATTGATTTCTAATAAGTAGTTAAAGAAGGAGTACCGGTCTGATACCTCTCAGGCAAAAATGTAGAATGCACATATTTGAGAATTTAAATTAGTGTTGCCAACACTTGAAATTTTCACATTAAATTTGAACTTTTTTTTTTAAGTTAGCACTCATGGCAACATCAGGCCCATATTCCTATGTAGCTCTATAGTGAATGGCTTGGAAGGAAAGCACCTTTAACCAAAAGAGGTAAGTTGCATCCAACACTGAGGTTCTGTAAGACACTATCTTGCTACAACCAGCCCAGCTCATTCACTAAGATGTTGACCTCTGGATGCAGCTAAGCTTGCAACCTCTGTGTTCAACTAGTAACTGCTATGGACATTTTGAAGAGTGAGATACTGCAGGCTTGGGTTCTGGTGTCCTAAAGAAGATAGGGATGGATGGTATGAGTTTCAAAAGAAAGGAAATAGGATGGCATCCACAAAAGCACAAAGAAATAAAGCAGAGGTGGATTTAATAAGAAATAGGTAATCCAGGGGCTAGATCCAGAGCAGCAGCATCCAAAAGTTCTTGAAAAAGGTAATCACATTGGTATTCTCTTTCATCTACTCCAAACTGTCCCCTACTTATTACAACCTGACTACTTCCCAGTCAGAACTTGCCTTTTGTGCTGGTCTGTTTAACCTTTAAAGTGGCAGTCCTCAGTGAGTGTTTATCCAGCATGATCTATCCACAGCAGACATGATCTCCCTGTCATGGTTGGTGACTGTGGTCAGAGTCATTACTAGAGTAATATGCATGGACTCCTAGTAGGGATAAATAAAATAATAGCCACATTTTCATTTGGCTACTCCCACAAACCCTTCTGATAAGTAGTTGTCAAACACTGTTCTTCTAAAATTGAAAAAAGTATGTTTCTGGATTATACTAAAGTCAGAAACTCTGTAACTTAAATATTTACTTTTGTTTAAAGAGTAAGTTGGAATTATACAGACAAAAAATTGAATATATAGTAGAATAACTGTAAATGAACTTTACTGTGTACAGTTACAGAAAGCTTATTTTGCTGGCCTAATAAAATATTAATTTTACCTGAAACTAAATAATTTAATATGAATAAAGAAAAGCAACATATAAAAGGACTTTTATTTTGTGTAAAGAAGCAGTACTTGTAGAACAGAGCACGTAAAAACATGACAAAGTAACTAACAAAGTCACTGATTCCTATTAATTTTCCCAAAATACTGAATGATGTCAGCCCGTAAAAATGAATTGCATTACTGTCAAGGTAATTTGCTTGCCATGTATAAGTTCAGTGGCTACAATGTCTTACTAATGAACATGAGCTTTGTGGAAAAAAGTTCAATGTGTGCTTTGGAATGTCCTGCATCTCTGCCCTTTGAAACTTCATCTGGTCCAAATTACCATCTGCTCCTAATTTGATTCAGTGGCAGAGAATAAGCTGGGCTTCTGTACTTGAGCTAAAGCAGACATACTTTATTAGGACTGGTTCTTGTGTTGTTCTTTATATATCAGCTAGTTTATAGTAACTTTATATAGACTTAACAACTTTATGAAGTTCTATTCAAAATGCATAGTGTTGCATTTAAGTAATGCCTTTTTGGCCACTTAACTATCCAGTTCACTTGAAGCTTGTATGTGATTCTTTAGCTGAACAAGTAAAAGCTTCTGCTATATCTCTTATATTATAATATTTTATTTTGTCTTCCCACCTCAGAATTGTTATCATAAAGTAATTCAATGTTTTCATTTTGAACAGATTGGATATATGTTTGCTAGGGGTCTAACAGTCACTGGCCCATTCGGTTTATCTAATATGTAAATATTGCTATTACGTGCCAGACATTGTACACAGCTTTTACCTTCCCTAAGTTATCAGGCTTTGGGAGAAGACAGACATTAATCATGAAGACCCCAAAGCCAAAACTGTCTTAACAGTTCAAAGGAGTTGCTTTGTTTACTGCTCACGACTATTCCGTGCCCACGGTGTCCTTGGGTGCTAGTCAAAACAGAACTGGGTGTGATCAGCTCTGGCTATATTCACCACAGGCATAGCAATGTGGTGTGTGGATGCTGCTCGGGCAAATTCTCTGATTCCTAGCCTTGTTTTTCCATCCAGACAAAAATTCATCTGTCTAAGACAGGAGTTGGCAACCCACAACCTGGAGGTCAAATCTGGCCTGTTGCCTGTTTTCATATGGTCTAGAAGTTAAGAATGGTTGATTTTACACTTGCAAATGACTGAAAGCAAACCAAAAGAAGAATAATATTTTGTGACATATAAAAATTGTGTGAAAATAAAATTTCAGTGTTAATAAAGCTACATTAGAATACAGCTATGTTCACTCATTTGAATATTGTCTATGTTTGCTTTCACAGTACAATAACATATTGAGTGGTTATAATGGAGGCAGTATGACCTGCAAAGCTGAAAATATTTACTAACTGTCCCTCTATAGAAAAGTTTGCCAATCCCTGGTGTAAAGTGCCATATCATCTCTTTTCTGATTTTTCTCATTAATCTATTCACTGTATAATGGAAACCACCCAAGATATTATTCCTTCATTTCTTCTTCTAGTTCCTGAATTTTTCCTCCACAAGCACATGACAACCTCACATTATAAAACCCCACAGCTTATTATTCCCAAAATAGGAAGGGGAGGCGACAGCAAGCCAGAAGCACATGGCCCCTGGGAATTTGACCTGAGTTTTTTCAGCCTCCTAATGTAACACAATTCACAATTCACTTACCTATGTCTAGGGTGTTTCCATTCTAAGGACAAAAACTGCATTCCTCCAATTAACTATTAGATCCCATATTTTGAATAGGCCCATTCTATAACATAGTTTGATATGTAATACATTTTGGCTTCCTAATTTTCTAAAATCATCAGGGGTTAAGTTGCATAACTTTTAAATGAATTGGACTATTAACCCTAATTTATAATATTCTCCTCCCCTAAAAACTTCTAAGAATTTCTATAATATAAATACTCATAAATAGCTAATATATTTGCAAAATGGCAGTTTGACCACTATAGCTAGCTCTAGTAAGTACTTATTTAATTATCTTACTGTACTAAATGCTTAATGAAACTCAAATACATAACAGTGACAATTGACTGACAGGAGTGAATTATATTATTTAAAATACATTTCATCTTCCATATTTATCTGTATATAATATGCATGACTGATTATAACTATCTAATATTTTTCATTTTAATGTTTTCTGTACACAGATAACCCCTGGTAACAATTTTATTTATCATCACATAATTTCACATGCCATTAAAATGTTGATTTTAAAACATAATAAAACTTCATTTGATTCTCTTAATCAAAAATTAATCAAATATTCCAGCAAGCTAAATATATTTAAACCATTTTTAGTAGATTTTTAATTCTGAAAAATATTGTTTGATCATGAAGCAATATAATTTTGTGCCAAGAAAAAATTATTATATTTATTCTAATTCTTTGAAGACTATCCAAATGCTTTTATTATGTTTGAGACAGTTCTCCAATTGTTAATATTGAATAAAATCATATTTTTGAATAATATATGTGGAAAACAAGCATTTAATATTTGGCTTATAGGGAAAGAAAAAAATAAGCTGTAAAATTATTCCTCAGAAAACTAAAGAAGGTGAGTCACAGGTCTTGGTATTATTCACAGCACAGACACTTAACAAGGACTGGGCAAATATTTGTTGAAATTGAAGTGGAAGCTCTGCCTTGAACTGTGTAACCTTGGCCACGTTACTTAATCTTCGAAGACTCATGTCTTTAATTGTAAATTGGGAATAATAAGATTATTTGCTTAGCAAATATGTAAAATGTAGATTCAATAGTTTATAACACTTAAAGCTCTGGACTATTTTCCTGACACAGAGTAAGCAATCAGCTTTCTTTACTCAATCTCTTTCTTTCCTCTGTTCTGTCTTCTATTTCTTCTTCTTTATAAATTACTATTCTCTTCTTGTATTTCATTCTTCCTTTCCCATTTTTGCTATGGACTACTAGGTACTATTAACATAACTGGAACAAATCAGTAGATAAAAGTAGAATAGAAGAACTAACATGCCAAACTTCTGTTTTAGTCCATTTCTAATCCCCTTTCATAAATATTTTGTTGTTTTCTTCCTTAAAGTGAAGGAAAATTAAAACTACTAGAGTGAAAGTTTGTTCTGGCTTCAGAAGTGAATTCCCTTCATGGTGGGCAATCTGTGCTTTTCTGCATAAATAAAGTGGGTTTTGTATGGCTTAGATTAGAATGAGGATGTGTGTATATGAAAAATAATTGCCTAAATATTTGAAGGAGTAAATGCTTAAGATATAACCACCTTCCCAAAACATTTTACCTAGGAACGTATTCTAACCCAGGAAAATACACTGTTAAAACAATGGCCAGATAAAAGTTACGAACAGTGCATTATAAAGCATATACCTTACAGATTGCACACCTATACTAAAGATGAAGAAGACAAAAGAAACTAACCGAATAGTCAGTTAGGGACAGGGAAACATAGGCTATCAATGCACCAGTGAGGAATGACTTTGGGTTGTAAATATTATTCATGCTTGAAACCATTGAAAGGACATGGATGTAGGCAAGAACTTCATGACCAAAACACCAAAAGCATTGACAACAAAAGCCAAAATAGACAAATGGGACCTAATCAAACTCCACAGCTTCTGCACAGCAAAAGAAACAGTCATTAGAGCAAATCGGCAACCAACAGAATGGGAAAAAATTTTTACAGTTTACCCATCTGACAAAGGGCTTATATCCAGAATTTACAAAGAACGAAAACAGATTTACAAGAAAAAAACAAACAAGCCCATTCAAAAGTGGGCAAAGGATATGAACAGACACTTTACAAAAGAAGACATACATGAGGCCAACAAACACATGAAAAAATGCTCCACTGAGAAATGGTCATCAGAGAAATGCAAATCAAAACCACATGGAGATACCATCTCACACCAGTTAGAATGGCGATCATTAAAAAATCTGGAGACAACAGATGCTGGAGAGGATGTGGAGAAATAGGAACACTTTTGCACTGTTGGTGGGAGTGTAAATTAGTTCAACCATTGTGGAAGACAGTGTGGCGATTCCTCAAGGACATAGAAACAGAAATTCCATTTGACCCAGCAATCCCATTACTGGGTATATATCCAAAGGATTACAAATCGTTCTACTATAAGGACACGTGCACACGAATGTTCATTGCAGCACTGTTTACAATAGCAAAGACCTGGAACCAACCCAAATGCCCATCGACGATAGACTGGATAGGGAAAATGTGGCACATATATACCATGGAATATTATGCAGCCATCAAAAACGATGCGTTTGTGTCCTTTGTGGGGACATGGATGAACCTGGAAACCATCATTCTCAGCAAACTGACAGAAGAGCAGAAGATCAAACACCGCATGTTCTCACTCATAGGCAGGTGTTGAACAATGAAAACACACGGACACAGGGAGGGGAGCACTACACACTGGGGTCAGTTGGGGGAAATAGGGGAGGGACAGTGGGGGGTGGGAAGCTGGGGAGAGATAGCAAGGGGAGAAATGCCAGATGTAGGTGATGGGGAGGAAGGCAGCAAATCACACTGCCACGTGTGTGCCTATGCAACAATCTTGCATGTTCTTCACATGTACCCCAAAACCTAAAATGCAATAAAATGGGGGAAAAAAAGAAATAATAGATCTAATTTCGCATGGTATCTTAGACAACCAGTAGCAACATGCTAAAAGGTAAGGTTCTGCAATCTGTGCTTCTGCCAGGTAGTTTCTGAGACTGTAGTGAGTGGCGAAAGCAGCTGCCTGGCTATGCTTGGATGAGATGGCTGACCTCTTCTCTTGAGCAGTATTAGTACTGGTGAATAACAGAGAAGGAAATTGAAACCCAAGCACCTACTTGCTTTTCCCAGAGCCTGTGGTTAATCAGTAGCTGAACCTGAATCTTAAGGATCTTCTTATGCTAAGCCTGGGACCAAACCAAGATGATACATGGCACAGTGCTTTTGACCATCTTGACCAGAACCACAAAACACAGGAAATTTCTCAGAAATGGATGTTCTTTACTGATTTCCAAACCTTAGGTATGTCCTCTTAGGTAAGTGTCAGGAAAAATACGATGCCTTTAAAAGAAGCTTCCAAGCCACAGAAACTACACAGAATTGAGACAATGTTTGACCTTGTGCCTACTTAGTTTATGAAATATTATACTTGTCTGCTTTTTTTACTATGAAGCTTTAAAGAACACACTTCTTTTTTCCTTGTGTCACTAAGGAACCTCAATATACAGATTCTCTAGGATGTAACATGAGACAGAAATATCACAAGATAAACTAGCTTTTGTTTTAGACTTTTATATTATACCAAGGAAGTGATAACACTACCCAATTTCAGTATTCAACATCTATTGAACTGGTTCTTAGTACAGCTAAGCATTAACTTCCTAGAGCAAGACATTGAATCCATATTTAATTTTACATAACTATAAGTTGTTTCATTCAACATTTATTGAGTGTCTGCTGTATTCCAGACCCATGCTAAGTAATGAGATGAATGAATTGTGAATTATTAGTAGCCTCTAGTCTCCAAAGCTTTTACTGTAGTGAAAGAAACAAATTACTAAGTAAATTAATTCAATATTATATAGGACAGGCTAACTGGGAAGCAATAGAGATATGTGAGGGAAAGTTAGGCTACTTAGTCTCAACAGAGGAAAGGTTCCAGGAAGCAGATGCTACCCTACCTGCAACTTATAGTAGTAATGAGCTTTCTTTAGGGGATATTGAGCAGTAGAAATAGTCTGAACAAATCTATACAGTGTAAAATTTCATATATATACATTCTGCATATACGGTGAGTATTAGGAGGGCAAGATGAGACTGAAGAAAAGATCAGGGACAAGTCATAGATGGATTATTTTATGTCACACTGAGTAATTTTATCCTATAGCAACAGGTTACCATTTAAAGACAGGTACATGGTAGCATCATCACTTGAAATGAATTTCCTAGGCTATGTCATGGAGGATGGCTCTCCAGAGGCAAAAGTGAGGTAGAAAGAAAGATAAGAGGCTGCTGCACAGTCCGGGAAAGAGATGATGCACACCTGATATAGGGCAATGATAGCAGGACAGGAAATGGAAAAAGATATGAAATTATTTGAAAATTAGAATTTCTAGGTTAAAACGATTAGATTTGACATTATTCAAAGAGAAGAAAGCCTGTAGCATGCTTCTG
Organism: Sapajus apella; assembly: GCF_009761245.1. Lineage (NCBI taxonomy): Eukaryota > Metazoa > Chordata > Mammalia > Primates > Cebidae > Sapajus > Sapajus apella. The sequence goes on along the minus strand of NW_022436946.1, from coordinate 73,871,187 downwards.
ACTAGAGGAAAAATTGGATAGTTGAGCCATAGACAAAAAATAATCATAAGGAAGAGAAGAGGGGTTTAAGGATGCATGGATAAAATAATTAAAGTCACATGTGTCTTGCAACCAATATTCATATTTTGAATTTCTTTCTAGTCTTTATTATTTATATATTTTGTACATAATTAAGTTGATGCTGCATTTAAAATGATATATTCTGCCTTTCATTTGAGAATAGCATTATTTTTAAAAATATTATTTCATATTAAAAATTATTTTTAAACATGCTTTTCAATGACTGCATATTTCTTTTGGTGGATTTATCATGATTTTCTAAAATATTACACCCACACAATAAAACATTTTTTAAGAAATTAGTGAGAACTCCTTATAGCAAATGTGGTTGCTATAACTCTATGTATTATTACAACTGAACTGGATGCTACCTAAATATTTGGTTAGGTTGAAGTAGCTCATAAAGTATTCTACAAAAAAAAAAAATCAGATCAGTATTTTTTAGCAGCAAGTAGTTCACAGGAGTCAATCGTACGACATGTTAAAACAAAAATGTAAAAAGTCTTTTTTATTCAAAATAGCAAAGTTTGCCATTTGAATTAATGCTATAAAAACATTATGCTCTAGTTAGAATATGGCCTTTAAGTTAAAAGAGGCACATATCCAAGAAAGAAAACAATGAGATTTGTCATCGATCTTTTTCCTCTTCTTTTCAGTTACATGCTTCAGAGGAACAAAGTCTGCAGATAAAAGAATTTCTTTCATCAGAGCTGCTCTTAAGAAAGTTCACATAGTCAATCACATAGATTAAATATAGGCTAGTCTGCCTACTGTTTTTAAAACAGGCAGTAAATAAAACACAGAAATAAATGAGCATTTATGATCCTTACTCCTTTGTTGGCATAGTCTAGCATTATTAAATATGTAGACAATATTTCCATTATTGTTGGGCTTCTCTTTTTTTTGTTGTTTTTTCCATATTATTAACAGGGAATTTCAGTATAGACTTTTGTCCTTTGGCTTCATCTTTTGGAAGCTCATGAAAAGTGATATGTAGCTGGTTTACACTCAGTTCCAGAATCAACACTGTTTCTGTTCTGAAAAGCTGAGGATTTGAAAACATTTCTTCTTCTCATAAGGATTTATTCAAGTATTTATATATCCTGAACTATTTGGCTTCAGTAATATTATTCCTTCATGATTTTTGATATTTTTACTTAAAATAACATGCCTCATAAGCAAAGAAGCAAACTACCACTAAAGAAATGAATACAACTTTTTTTCTGATTTATTTTTCTTCATGTCACTGTGGAAGTCGTATTTAAATATATCTCATGCATATGTTCTATTTTCCTCAAGGGGAAATCCCAGTAATTCAAGGGGAAAATGATGACATATTTGGTACCATGTAATCGTTCACTGACTAATGAAGATCCAATTCAAACAAAGAACAGTATTTGTACACAAAATACTGGTTCAGTTTAAGTTTGGATTTGGTCGCTTAGACTTTAGAGATTTGTAGAGGGGGAGATCAGCGGTTTCCAGCAGATACTTAAGGTACTTTTTATGCAAAGTTAAACAGACAGAAAAGAAAGGAATTCCTGACTGCTCATAGGCTTGGGAAGAGCTGTGCCACAGAGTAATGGTGTTTCTGCAAGTTTCAGTCAATTTTTAGAGATTTTATAATCAGTCTTTTTCTACAAATCAAAAGATGCTAAGGTGAACAATAATTCATGTTTTTGAACAACGTTTCCTGAGCACCAGATTAGTAGACATGACATAACAAAAATATAAATGTGAGGACTCCAGGGGCGGGGATGACTGACTAGAGGTAGCCTGCACTCACCTCCTCCACAAAGAAGGACCAGAACGGTGAGTAGGTAACTGCACATTGACTTGAGCTTCTAAGAGAGAACACTCGAAAGAAAGTGACACAGAAACTCTGAAGCATGGAACAAGAGGGAAACACAGCAGCTGGCAGGTCCAGGATCAGCTGACAGCCAGGAGGAACTCCACATTGCAGAGAAAGTTAAGTGAGAGATCCCCATTAGTTCACATGCCCACCACCAACTCTTGCAATCCTCGCCATGGGGAGAGCCCTTTAGTCCTTGCAGGCCCTGAGACTAATATAGCCCTGAGCCTGGCATCCACATAATGACGTTGTTTCAGGGAAGGAGTCTGCACTGGGTCCCACTCCACTCTCCACCCACCTGCTGAGACCTAAGCAGTTATAGCGTACAGCCATTTTGAAAGCTGAGCCCAACCGTCTCTGCATCTCTACATCCCAGGAATTCTGCTGATATCTCCCCATGTCCACTCAGGAGGCTGCAGTGTCATAACACTAGCCAGACCACTAGTGTGGTTGGATCCCCAGCACTCTAACCCACAGTTTCCCATACACCATGGAACAGGCAGTACAGTATACCAAGGGGGTTGCCCCTAGACAAAGGGAACTGAAACATGCGCTCCCCAGAGCCTGACAGCAGCCTGTCCATCACCCCTGCCACTGAGAGCAACCACATCTCATCAAGCCATTTTCTAATTGGTCTGCCCCACCTGTTTTGCTGCCAGCACTCATGTACACCAACAGGGCCTAAGGACAGCCCTGCCTTGCCTGCTGCTGCTGCTGGCACCTATGCATATCATCTGAGGCCCTGGGAATCAACCTGACATGCCCACCCCAACTGGTGCCCACAAGCATCATCCAATAACCTGAGAATAGGCCTGCCCTACACATTATCATCACTACCAGCACCTGTGCACATCATCCAAAGTCCTGCTACCCCCAACACCAATGCCTGAAGTTCAAAAGCCTGAGAACAGGCTCACTCTACACACTGCTATCACTTCCAGTACTCAAGGAAGCAGTTCAGGGGATTGCAGATTGATATACCCTACCTGTGTCTATATTGCCATGAACAGCACCTATGCATGTCATTCAGAGTCCTGAGGAGAGGCCTGACCTGCCCACTGGTACCACAGCCAGTGCCCAAATAGTTCTAACATGGCCTAACGACAGGTCTATCTCACCTGCCCCATGGCTCACATTTACTGTTTGTGGGCTTATGGATAGGCCATCCCTGCCCACCTCCATTGATAGATGTGTTCATCATCCAGGATTATAAACACTGGCCTACTAAGAGCCTGCATGAACCTTTAAGGGACCTGGGGAACATTTTGCCCAACCTGCTACCACTGCCATTGCCAGTGTTCACCCACACACTTCACCCAGGGGCCTGGGGACCAGCCAACCCAGGCCACCATTACTACTACAAGTACCATCACATATCACTTAGAACCAAAGACCCACCCACCCAATATGCTGCTGCCACTGTTGGCACCTAAGCATGCGAAATATAGGCTGAAGACTGGCTCAAACCCATCGCCATCAGCACCTGCATATGCTGTTAGAGCCCCAAGGACTAACCTACTATCAGTCTGCCATCACTACCACAGGTATCGAAGGTCTGGCCTACCCTGTCCTACCAAAACCGCACCACAACCTTTACTAACAACTGCAGTCTAAACCGCTGAGGAACTCACAGATACCACTAATGTTGATTATACTCATGAAAGAAATCATGTGAAGACTATACTATGACACTCACCTTCAATGAAAGACAAAGGAGTCTACCCAGTAAACACTAAGAGATGCATCAATAGGAAAAGTTTTTACCTACAACAACCAATCTATAATATTGTAAGCGGTGACTGCTTTGCCAGTTATGCAGATATTAAAATAAGGAAACAAGAAACATGAGAAAGCAAGAAAACATGATATCATAATTCTCTAGCAGCAGATCCCAAAGAAATGAAAATCTGTAAAATGACTGAAAAGAATTTTTTAAGTAATATTGAAGAAAATTAGTGAGATACAAGATAACACAGATGAACAACACAAAGAAAACAGAAAAACAGGATTGCTGACAAGATGGCCAAATAGGAATAGCTCCGGTGTGCAGCTCCCAGTGAGAGTGATGCAGAAGACAGATGATCTCTGCATTTCCAACAGAGGTACCCAGTTCATCTCATTGGGTCTGGTAGGACTGTGGGTGCAGACCAAGGAGGGTGAGCCAAAGCAGGGTGAGGCATGGCCTCACCCATGAAGTGCAAGGTGCCAGAGAACTCCCCCTCCTAGCCAAGGGAAGCCATTAGGGACTGTCATCAGCACTCTGGCCCAGATACTGCACTTTTCCCACAGTCTTCACAACCCACAGACCAGAAGATTACCTCCTATGGTACCTACAACACCAAGGCCCTGGGTATCCAGCACAAAACTGGGCAACAGTTTGGGAAGACACAGAGCTAGCTGCAGAAGTTTTTTTTTTTTTTTTTTTTTTTTTCTCATCCCCAGTGGTGCCTGGAACACAAGCGAGACAGAACCATTCACTCCCCTGACAAAGGGGGCTGAAGCCAGGGAGCCAAGTGATCTGGCTCAGCGAGTACCACCCCCACAATGACTAGCAAGCTAAGATCCACTGGCTTGAAACTCTCACAGCCAGCACAGCAGTCTGAGTTCAACCTGGGATGTTTGAGCTCAGTATGGGGAGGGGTGTCAGCCATTGCTGAGGCTTGAGTAGATGGCTTTAACCTCACCTGTATAAACAAAGTCGCTGGGAAGTTGAAACAGGGTGGAGCCCATAGCAGCTCAGCAAGGCCTCTGCAGGCAGACTGCATAACTAGACTCCCTCCTTGCTGGGCAGGGCATCTCTGAAAAAAGGCAGCAGCCCATCATGGACTTATAAACAAAGCCCCCACCTTCCTGGGACAGAGCACGTGGGAAAAAGTGTCCATTGTGGGTACAATTTCAGCAGACTTAAACATCTCTGCCTGGCAGATCTAAAGAGAGCAGCAGAAACCCCCGCACAGAAGTCAAGCCCTGATAAGGGATAGACTGCTTCCTCAAATGGCTCTCTGACCCCCTTGTATTCTGACTTGGAGACACCTCCCAGCAGGGGCTGAAAGACATCTCATACAGGAGATCTCTGGCTGGCATTGAGCAGGTACTCTTCTGGGGCAAAACTACCAGAAAAAGGAACAGGCAGCAATCTTTGCTGTTCTGCAGTCCCTGCTGGTGATTCTCAGGCAAGCAGAGTCTGGAGTGGACCTCCAGCAAACTCCAGCAGACCCGCAGCAGAGAGACCTGACTGTTAGAAGAAAAACTAACAAACAGAAATAAATAGTTTCAACATGAAAAGAAAGGACATCCAGTCAGAGACCCCATCCAAAGGCCACCAACTTCAAACACCAAAGGTAGATAAGTCGAACAAGATAGAAAGAAACCAGTGCAAAAAGGCTGACAATTCTGTAAACCAAAACACCTCTTCTCCAAAGGATCACAACACCTCATCAGCAAGGGAACAAAACTGGATGGAGAATGAGTTTGACGAATTGACAGAAGCAGGCTTCAGAAGGTGGGTAATAACAAAATTCTCTGAGCTAAAGGAGCATGTTCTGACCCAATGCAAGGAAACTAAAAACGTTGAAAAAAGGGAACATGAAATGCTAACTAGATCAACCAGTGTATACAAGAACATAAATGACCTGATGGAGCTGAAAAACATGGCACAAGAACTTCCTGAAGCATACACAAAGTTTCAATAGCTGAGCTGATGAAGTGGAAGAAAGGGTATCAGAGATTGAAGATCAACTCAATGAAATAAAGCAAAAAGACAAAGAGTGAAAAGAAATGAACAAAGCCTCCAAGAAATATGGGATTATGTGGAAAGACCAAATCTACATTTGATTGGTGTTCTTGAATGTGACAGGGAGAATGAAACCAGGTTGGAAAACACTCTTCAGGACATTATCCAGGAGAACTTCCCCAACCTAGCAAGGCAGGTCAACATTCAAATCCAGGAAATACAGAGAACAATAAGATACTCTTCAAGAAGACCCCAAGACACATAATCGTCAGATTCACTAGGGTTGAATGAAGGGAAAAATGCTAAAGGCAGCCAGAGAGAAAGGTTGGGTTACCCACAAAGGGAAGCCAATCAGACTCACAGAGGATCTCTTGGCAGTAACCTTACAAGCCACAAGACAGTGGGGGCCAATATTCAACATCTTTAAAAAAAAGAATTTTCAACCCAGAATTTCATATCCAGCCAAACTAAGCTTCGTAAGTGAAGAGAAACAAAACCCTTTACGGACAAGCAAATGCTGAGAGATTTTGTCACCACCAGGCCTGCCTTACAAGAGCTCCTGAAGGAAGAACTAAACATGGAAAAGAACAAACAGTACCAGCAACTACAAAAACATACCAAATTGAAAGACCATCGATGCTATGAAAAAATTGCATCAACTAATGGGCAAAACAAACAGCTAGCATCATAATGGCAGGATCAAATTCACATATAACAATATTAACCTTACATGTAAATGGGCTAAATGCCCCAGTTAAAAGAGACAGACTGGCAATTGGATAAAAAGTCAAGACCCATTGGTGTGCTGTATTTAGGATACCCATCTCATGTGCAAAGACACAAATAGGCTCAAAATAAAGAAATGGAGGAATATATACCAAGCAAATGGAAAGGGAAAAAAAAAAGCACAGGTTGCAATCCTAGTCTCTGGTAAAACAGACTTTAAACCAATGAAGATCAAAAGAGACAAAGAAGAGCATTAGATAATGGTAAAGAGGTCAATGTAACAAGAAGAGCTAACTATCCTAAATATATATGTAACCAAGACAGGAGCACCCAGATACATAAAGCAAGCAAGTTGTTAAAGACCTACAAAGAGATTAGACTACCACACAATAATAGTGGGAGACTAACACACTGTCAATTAATTAGACATATCAATGAAACAGAAAATTAACAAGGATATCCAGGACTTAAACTCAGCTGTGGACCAAACAAATGTAATAGGCATCTACAGAACCCTCCACCCCAAATCAACAGAATATATATTATTCTCAGTTCCCCATGGCACTTATTCTAAAACTCACCACATAATTGGAAGTATAACTCTCCTCAGCAAATGGAAAAGAATGGAAATCGTAGCAAACTGTCTTTCAGACCACAGTGCAATCAAATTAGAACTCAGGATTAAGAAACTTACTCTAAACTGCACAACTACATGAAAACTAAAGAACCTGCTCCTGAATGACTACTGAATAAATAATTAAATAAAGACAGAAATAAAGATGTTCTTTGAAAACAAAGAGAATGAAGACACAACATACCAGAGTCTCTGGAACACATTTAAAGCAGTGAGTAGAGGGAAATTTATAGCACTAAATGCCCACCAGAGAAAGGAGGAAAAATCTATAATTGACACCCTCATGTCACTATTAAAAGAACTAGAGGAGCAAGAACAAACAAACTCAAACGCTAGCAGAAGACAAAAAATAACTAAGATCAGAGGAGAACTGAAGGAATTAGAGACAGGAAAAACCCTCAAAAATTAATGAATCCAGGAGCTGATTTTTTTTTAAAAGATCAACAAAATAGATAGACTGCTAGCCAGACTAATAAAGAAGAGAGAAGAATCAAACAGATGCAATAAAAAATGTTAAAGGTGATATCACCACTGAGTCCACCGAAATACAAACTACCATCAGAGATTACTACAAACAACTCTATTCACATAAACCAGTAAACCTGGAAGAAATGGATAAATTCCTGGACACTTGCACACTACCAAGACTAAACCAGGAAGAAATCAAATCCCTGAATAAATCAATAACAAGGTCTGAAATTGAGGCAGCAATTAACAGCCTACCAACCAAAAAATACCCCAGGACCAGATGGAGTCACAGCCAAGTTCTACCAGAGGTACAAAGAGGAGCTAATACCATTCCTTCTGAAGCTATTTGAAACAATACAAAAGGCGGAAATCATCCCTAAATCATTTTATGAGACCAACATCATCCTGATACCAAAACCTAGCACAGACACAACTGAAAAAGAAAATTTCAGACCAATATCCATGATGAACATTGATGTGAAAATCCTCAATAAAATACTGGCAAACCAAATCCAACAGCACATCTAAAAGACTATCCATCATGATTAAGTTGGCTTCATCCCTGGGATGCAAGGCTGGTTCAACATATGCAAATCAATAAACATAATCCATCACATAAACAGAACAAAAGACAAAAACCACATGTTTATCTCAATAGATGCAGAGAAGGCCGTTGACAAAATTCAACAATGCTTTATGCTAAAATATCTCAATAAACTAGGTAGCGAAGGAAAGTATCTCAAAATAATAAAAGCTATTTATGACAAACACACAGCCAATACCATACTGAATAAGCAAAAAATGGAAGAATTCTCTTTGAAAACCAGCAGAAGACAAGGATGTCTTTTCTTAACTCCTATTCAATATAGTATTAGAAATTCTGACCAGGGCAATCAGGCAAGAAAAAGAAATAAAGGGTATTCAATTAGGAAAAGAGGAAGTCAAATGGTCTCTATCTGCAGACATTATGATTGTGTATTTAGAAGATCCCATCATGTCAGCCCACATATTCCTTAAGCTAATAAGCAAGTTCAGCGAAGTCTCGGGATACAAAAATCAAAAATCACAAGCATTCCTATATACCAGTAACAGACAAACAGCCAAATCATGAATGAGCTCCCATTCACAACTGCTACAAAGAGAATACAATACCTAGGAATACAACTAACAAGTGGTGTGGAGGACCTTCTCAAGGAAAACTAAAAACCACTGCTCAAGGAAATAAGAGAGGACACAGATGGAAAAACATTTTATGCTCACGGTTAGGAAGAATCAATTTCGTGAAAATGGCTATACTGCCAAAGTAATCTATAGATTTAATGCTATCTCCATCAAGCTTCCACTGACTTTCTTCACAGAATTGGAAAAAAACACCTTAAATTTCATATATAACCAACAAAGAGCCTGCATAGCCAAGAAAATCCTAAGGGAAAAAAAAAAAAAAAGCTGGCGGCATCAGGCTACCTGATGTCAAATTGTACTACAAGGCTGCAGTAATAAAAACAGCATGGTACTGGTACCAAAACAGATATAGACCAATAGAACAGAACAGAGGCCTCAGAAATAATGCCACATATACAATTATCTGATCTTTGACAAACCTGACAAAAACAAACAATGGGAAAAGGATACCCTATTTAATAAATGGTGTTGGGAAAACTGGCTAGCCATATGCAGAAAACTGAAACTGGATGCCTTCCTTACACCTTATACAAAAATTAACTCAAGATCAATTAAAGATTAAATTTAAGACCTAACACCATAAAAACCCTAGAAGAAAACCTAGGCGATACTATTCAGGACATAAGCATGGACAAGAATTTCATGACTAAAATCAAAAGCAATGACAACAAAAGCCAAAATTGACAAACAGGATCTAACTAAACTAAAGAGCTTCTGCACAGCAAAAGAAACTATCATTAGAGTGAACCAACAACCAAAAGAATGGGAATAAAATTTTGCAATCTACCCATCTGACAAAGGGCTAATATTCAGAATCTACAAAGAAAACAACCAATCACATCAGAAAGTGGACAAAGGATATAAACAGACATTTTTCAAAAGAAGACATTTATGTAGTCAACAAACATATGAAGAGAAGCTCATCACCACATGTCATTAGAGAAATGCAAATCAAAACCACATTGAGATACCATCTCATGCCAGTGAGAATGGCAATCATTAAAAAAATCAGGAGACAACAAATGCTGGAGAGGATGTGGAGAAATAGGAATGCTTTTGCATTGTTGGTGGGAGTGTCAATTAGTTTAACCATTGTGGAAAACAGTGTGGTGATTCCTCAAGGATCTTGAAATAGAAATACAATTTGACCCAACATTTCCATTACCGGATACACTCGAAGGATTAAAAATCATTCTATTATAAAGACACATGCACACGTATTTTTATTGTGGCACTATTCACATTAGCAAAGACTTGGAACCAACCCATATAACCATTAATGATAGACTGGGTAAAGAAAATTTGGCCCATATATACCATGGAATACTATGCAGCCATCAAAAAGATGAGTTCATATCCTTTGCAGGGACATGGATAAAGCTGCAAACCACCATTCTCAGCAAAGTAACACAAGAACAGAAAACCAAACACCACTTGTTCTGATTCATAAGTGGGAGTTGAACAATGAGAACACATGGACACAGGGAGAGGAACAGCACACACCAGGGCGTGTCATGGGGAGGGAGGCAGGGGAGGGATAGCAGGGTAGTGGGGAGGTAGGGGAGGGATAGCATTAGAAGAAATACCTAATGTAGACGATGGGGTGATAGATGCAGCAAACCAACATGGCACGTGTATACTTATGTAATAAGCATGCACGTTCTGCATGTGTACCCCAGAACTTAAAGTATAATTTAAAAAAATAAATAAAAAATAGATATCAGAAAAACAATTCATCATCTCAATGAGAAATTCTACAAAAAAGTAGACATCATTAAAAAATAGAAATCTTGGAAACAAATAATTCAATGCATGAAATAAAAACACAATTGAGAACATCAACATTTGACTAGATAATTTTTCAGAAGAAAAAAATTCTGAACTTGAAAATAGGACTTTTAAAATAACTCAGTCAGAAAATAAAGAAAAAAGAAAGTTGGAAGATGTCTGCAGTGAGAATTACAAAACACCGTTGAAAGAAATCAGAGAAGACACAGACAAATGGAAAACCATCCCATGCTTATGGAAGGGAAGAATCAATATCATTAAAATGGCCATACTGCCCATTCAGTCTATGGATTCAATGCTATTTCTATCAAACTACCAATGACATTTTTCACAGAATTAGAATAAGCTATTTTAAAATTCATATGAAACTAAAGTTGAGCCCAAACAGCCAAGACAATCCTAAGCAAAAAGAACAAAGCTGGAGGCATCAGGTTACCTGTCTTCAAACTATATTACAGGCTACAGTACCAAAGCAACAGAATACAGGTAGGAAAACAGGCACATAGACCAGCAGAAATAATGCTGCACATCTACAACCATCTGATCTTCAATAAAACTGACAAAAGCAAGCAATGAAAAAAGAACTCCTTTTTCAACAAATGGTGCTATGATACATTGCTAGCCACATGCAGAAGATTGAAGCTGGAACCTTTCCTTATACCATATACAAAGATCAACTCAAAATGGATTAAAAACTTAAATGTAAAACCCAAAACTATAAAAACCCTGGAAGACAGCCTAGGTAATACCATCCTTGACATAGGAATGGGCAAAGATTTAATGACAAAGACACCAAAAGCAATTGCAACAAAAGGAAAAATTAACAGAGGGGAGCTAATTAAACTTAAGAGCTTCTGCACAGCAAAGAAAATTATCAAGAGTAAACAGACAACCTATATAATAGGAGAAAAATTTTGCAAACTATGCATCTGACAGAAATTTAATATTCAGCATCTATAAGGAACTTAAATTTACAAGAGAAAAACAATCCCATTAAAAAGTGGGCAGAGGACATGAACAGACACTTTTCAAAAGAAGACATACATGTGGCTAACAAGGCTATGAAAAAAAATCTCAATGTCACTGATCATTAGAGAAATGCAAATCAAAACCACAGTTAACTACCACTTCACATGGGTTAGAATGGCCATATTTAAATGTCAAAAAATAACAGATGCTGGCGAGGTTGCATTAAGAAGAGAACACTTATACAGCTGTTAGTGGGAATGTAAATTAGTTCAACCATTCGTGGAAAGCAGTATGGTTATTCATCAAAGAGGAATATAAAAACAGAACTACCATTCAAACCAGCAATCCCATTACTGGGCATATACTCCAAGGAAAATAAAACATTCTACTATAAAGACACATGCACACAAATGCTTACTGAAGTACTATTCACAATCACAAAGACATATAATTAACCTAGATGTCCATCAATGACAGATTGGATAAGAAACATGTGGTACATATGTACCATGGAATACTTTGAAGTCATAAAAAAGAGTGACATATGTCTTTTGGAACATGGATGCAGCTGGAGGTTATTATCCTTAGCAAACTAACACAGGAACAGAAATTCAAATACCGCATGTTCTCATTTATAAGTGGGAGCTAAATGATGAGAACTCATGAAGACAAAAAAGAAAACAACAGACACTTCAGTCTAGTTGAGGGTGGAGAGTGGGAGGAGGAAGAGTAACAGAAAAGGCAACTATTGAGTACTGGGCCTAATACCGGATGATAAAATAATCTGTACAATAAACCTCGTGACACAAGTTCATCTACATAACAGACCTTAAAAAATACTGTCGAACCTAAAATAAAAGTTTTTTAAAAATAAAAGAAGAGAAGAATAAATAAGTATTAAGAAATCTTGTGTGACAGATGGGGCATGATAAAACAACCAAATTTTTAAATTTTGGAAGTTCTATAAGCAGAAGAGATGCATAAAGGCATAAAAATCTTCCTTAAAATAACAGCTGAAAACTTCCCAAGATTTGCAAGAGATATAGACATCCATCCAAATAAAATATGCTCAAATAACTCCAAATATATTCAGTCAAAAATGTATTATCCAAGACACATTATAGTCAAACTGTCAAAAGTTAAAACAAAGAGAATTCTAAAAACAGTGTCAAATCACATATAAAGGGATTTCCATCAGACTAACAGTGGATTTTTCAGCAGAAACCTTATGGGTCAGGAGAGAATAGAGTGATACATTCAAAGTGCTGAGAAAATTCCCTGTCATTCAGGAATTCTATACCTAGCAAATTTATCCTTCAAAATTAAGGAGAAATAAAGTCTTTCCCACGGTAGCAAACAAATGAAAGAAGTTGTAATCACTACACTGGCTTGCAAGAAATGCTTAAAGAAGTTCTACATTTGGAAGTGAAAGTATGATCCACCATTATGAAAACACAAGAAAGTATAAAACTCACTGGCAGAGCAAATACACAAATAAGAAAATGAAAGGAGCTAAATGATATCACCACAATAACCATGAATTGTAAACATCAACAAAAAAAGAGGACAAAAAGAACAAAGAAAATACAAAAAAATCATGAATCAACAAAATAACAGAAGTCTCAATCTATCAAAAATGACCTTGAATATAAGCTGTTTAAATTCCCCAGTTAAAAGATATAGATTGGGTGAATAGATTTAAACAAAATAATAGAACAAGATTCAACAAGATGCTGCCTACAAAAACTCACTTCATCTGTAAAGACACACATAGGCTGAAAGTGAAAGAATGAAAAGAAAAAAATCCACACATATGGGAACCAAAAGTGAACAGGAGTAGCTATACTTAAATAAAATAAATTTTAAGCCTGAAACAGTAAACAAAGACAAAGAACATCACTGTATAATGTTATAGGGATCAACTCAGATAAAGGATATAACAATCGTAAATTGTACCCAATACCAGGGCACCCAGATATATAAAGTAAATATTATTAAAGCTGAAAAGTGACATAGACCCAACACCATAATAGTTGGGGACAGCAACACTCCACTTTCAGCAATAGACAAATCACTCAGGCAAAAATCAACAAAGGAACATCAGCTTAATCTGCCCTATAGACCAAATGGACCTAGCAGACATTTACAGAATATGTCATGCAACAGCTGCAGAATATACAGTTTTTTCACTAAAAAAAATGCACAAGAGTTTCCAGAATAGAATATGATTAGGCAAAAAATGATGTCAACAAATGTAAAAAAAAAAATGGAAATTATTTTTATTATCTTCTCAGACCAAAATAAGCTAAAATCATAAATCAATAAAACAAGAGGAACTATGGAAACTGTAAAAATATATGAAATCAAACACCTTGCTCCTGAAAGACCATTATGTCAGTAAATAAATTAAGAAGGAAACCAAAACATTCCTTGAAACAAATGAAAATGGAAATGCAACATATGGAAAAAGTATGTTGTATGGGATACAGAAAAAGTAGTGCTAAGAGAGAAATTTATAGCAATAGATTTCTACATCAAAAAGGCTGAAACGTTTCAAATAACCTAATGATTCATCTCAAGAAAATAAACAGCAGTAACTGATACATATTAGATGTACATATTTTTGCACTACATGTGATTTGATACAATCATAATCAAATCAGGGTGATGGGGGTAGCCATCATCTTAAATAGTTATCTTTTCTTTAAGCTAGGAACATTCACATTATTCTCTGCTGGATATTTCAAAATGTACAATCAATTAATATTAACTATAGTCACCCTACTTGTCTAGTGAACACCAGGTCATAATTCTGTTTATTTATACCTATTACTCAACCTCTCTTATATATATTTATACCCATTACTCAACCCTCTCTTCCCCATACTCTTCCTGATTCTAGGAACCAAAAATCAACTTTCTATTTTCACTTTTGATCTTTGACATATAAATGAGAATATATGATACTTATCTTTCCAGGCTTAGCTTATTTCACGTAACGTAATGACCTCTGGTTCCATTTATGTTGCTTCAAATGACAGACTTTTATTCTTTTTATGTCTGAATAATATCCCATTGTGTGTCAATAACACATTTGCTTTATCCTTTCTTCCATTAATAGACATTAATGTTGATTCCATATGTTTGCTCTTGTGAATAAGGCTACAATAAACATGTGAGTGTAAATATTTCTTTGATATACTGATTTCTTTTCTTCTGGATAAACAGTAATGTAATTGCTGTATCACATGGAAGTTCTATTTTTAGTTTTTTGAGGAGCCTCCATACTGTTTTCCATAACAGCTCTAATAATTTACATTCTCACAAACAGCGGAGAAAGTTCTCCTTTCTCCACATTCTCACCATATCTATCATTCCTTATTTTTTGATAAAAGCCATTTTAATTGGAGTGAGGTGATATCTCATTGTAATTTTCATTTTGCATTTCTCTGATAAGTGATTTTGAGCCTTTTTTCATATAACTGTTGACAATTTCTGTGTCTTTTTTAAAAAAATGTTTATTTAGAAGTTTTGTTCATTTTCTTCATCTTTTCTTTTTTCCTTTTTTGCTATTGTTTAAGCTACTTTTACATTCTTATATCAATCTCATCAGAATAGTTTACAAATACTTCTCCCATTCTCTGAATTGTCTCTCATTTCATTCTTGTTTTCTTTGCTGTGCAAAACTTCTGAGCTTACATAATCCCTTGTGCCTATTTTTATTTTTGTTGCCTGTGCTTTTGAAGACTTACAAGCATATTTGCTCAGACGAATGTCTTAAAGCATTTCTCCAAGTTTTCTCATAGTAGTTTTATTGTTTGAGTCCTTAGCGTAGTAGTTTCATAGTTTGAGGTATCTGAGGTCATTGTATTTTTATAGTGTAAGTCTATAATCCATTTTTATTTCATTTTGGTATATGGTGGGATACAGGGGTCTAGTTTCATTTTCTGCATATGGTTATCCAGTTTTCCCAGCACCATTTATTGAATAAATCATCCTTTCCCAATTGTATGTTTTTGGTGCATTTGTCAAAAATGAGCTGGCTATGTGTGTCATTATATCTGTCATTATATCGATTCTGTTCCATTGGTCTATATGCCAATATCATACTGATTTGGTTAGTAAAACTTTGTAGTGTAATTTGAAGTCAGGTATTGTGATTCCTCTAGGTTTGTTCATTTTGCTTAGGATTTTTTTTTTAGGTCTTTTGTAGTTACATATAAATTTTAGAACTAGTTTTTCTGTTTTGTAGATAATATTATTGGTATTCTGATAGAGATTGAACTAAATCTGTAAAGTGCTTTGGGGAGTTTTGTCATTTTAATGATATTAAATTCATCCAATTTATGCTCATGGAATATCTTTCTTTGTGTATGTCCTTTTCAATGTGAGACAATCAGAGCTGCTGAGACTGCATTCTGAGTCTTTTATCTCAGCTAGATTATTCACACCTGTAAGTGTAACATACTGGCAGTCAACTTATAACCATAAAGTTAACTTCATCTGAGATTTGAGCAATACTTCTCTACAATGAGTAAAAGACAGAACCAAGAATTACAGAGAAAAAGCATGTTCTGATGATATCATTTACCATGGTTAAGCTTTGACCAAAGGTAGACTTATTCCTGAACATATTGGTTAGCCGAGGCAATAAATTTTATTTTTGTTTGAGCCAGTTTGGTTTGGATCTTCACTCATTTGTAATCAAAAGAAATCTAACCATTACAACTTAGCTATAAAAAATGTCCTGTCCTTTCTTTTCCAGACAGCAGAAAATTTTGAAATAACCTTTCTCTAAACATTTTATTGCAAAACTATGATATTTTACAAAATTTAAAGCATTTGAAATCTAAGAAGAATGGCATTTCTGTGGAAGTATTAAATGACTATCTGTGGAAAATTATAGTACTGTCCTGCCTGTTTTAAATTACGGTATAAAGTTCACAGCTGTATATTCTTCAGTTACCAGAAATCTGAGAAGTCTGCTATTTAGGCTCTTAAACAAACCTATGTTTATTTCACTTTTGATATAGCGAGAATGTTATGAAGTAATCATTTTTTTAAAAACAATAATTAGAGTTTACTTTTTATTTCTAAGTAAAAATATTTTCAAAATTAAATAGTTCTTGTTTTCAGTCTCGCATTTTAACCGAGATGAACACATAAACCACTGAAATCAGTGGTTTGCTTTGATCTTTATGTTTTAAGCATTGTTAATTGAAATGTGTTTATATGTTTTTTACCCAAAAGCAATGATAGCACTGATCAGGTATTTAGAGCAGTTTTTCTGACAATCATCAGGATTGTAATGGACATCATCAGTAATAGGTCTGGAAACACTGCATTAAGTGTAAATCAAACAGACTTTCAGACATAAATTGCTTAGTTGATGCTTTCTTAAAGTTTCCCTTCCAGTCAATTATAACTTACACAGTCTTACTTGTGTATGTCTTTTGAACATCTACAAGGATTCCAATTTCACTAATGTACCTTCTTTCTTTTTGAAAATAGACTAGGTAATATAACTTGGCCATAGAAAGCAAGCACAAAGTAGTAGAGTTTCCTTTTCTTTTCCTAATGAAGATTTGGAAAGCTTTTCTTAACTCCGTTTTCCACACACTCTGTGTGTTTACGTAAAAGTTTCACTGGCAACCTAATTTTCACAACTGAGCAGATATGATGGAATTTGATACCCCTTCAAATCCTATTAATGACAAAAACTACTGCTTACACTGCATATACTATATGCCAGGTATCGTTCTGGTATTTTTGCGTACATTAATTTATGTAATTTTCATTACCAGTCTATGAAATATAATGAGGTTAACAACCTTGCCCATTGTCTCATGACTTCTCAGTGGCAGAGCGACATAGCCACCCAGGCTACTAAGAGACTTGCCCTTAACCATAGCATGCACTGCCTCTCTGCATTGGAGGGCTGTATTGAAAAGACGACCATCAAGTCATTAGAATTTTTCTAGATCTTCTCACTTATATTTTTCAGGCAAAAACAAAAAACAAAAACCAAAAAAAAAAAAAAACAAAAAACCTCCGTGCAATCCTAATCCTATGGATAGACTTTGATTTTCTAGAACTAATTTCATTGTTCAGCCCCCATGACAGGACAGCAGGAGAACCATCACTTATCCTTGTATGGCTATGAAATGTTTAATCCTGACTTTTCTCTTTCCCTCTAGGTGACATTTAAGATGTCTGCTAATCAAATATGCTTGCTATTGTGTTCTAAGTAGCAGTTTAAAATATGCAGGAAAGGTTATGAAGCAATCCTCAAATTTTTTCATAACAGTCATTAAAGTTTTCTTAATGAGATGAAAAATGGCAAGTGTGAAATACATTACGCATTTTGGTATTTAACAGCTATATTACCGCGTTGTATATCTATTTCAATTAGTTCAAAATATGAAATATTTATTTGTAATTGAAACTTAATTTCTTCTTCATGTATATCTATATTAAAGGTATACACAGGATAAGAAATACAGATTGAATTATTAAAATATGAATTGCGATACATTTGAAATCCTGGAGGATTTTAAATATCAGAAAACCAAAGTGTATTTTTGAATAAGGAAGAAAGAATTAAGTCAACTTCTTGTCCCCATACTCAGAGACCAACTAGTATATCAGTATTCCATGACACAATTTCTAAATTTGATTTCTGACCTAAAAAAAAGAAAGTTTATTGTCAAATATTTGCTAAACTTCTTTAAGAAATTAGCATATTTTATATGTTTGATATTTTTACCTGCTGTAAGTCATAGAGGAAATAAAGAAATGAAACTGATGGAGGATAATGTTTAGAGGTTGAAACAATGGTGAAGAGATTTGTGCTCTGTGGTCTCCAACTGTAGTTATGTTAGAGATGTTAGAGAAGTCCTAATATCTCAAATTATTACAGAAGTAATGAGAAGTCAAAGACAAGTCACTTAGTCTAGTTGAGACTTAATTTTCTCATCCGTAAAATGAAGGCAAAAATACTTCCTTTTCTAACTACTTCACAGGATTATAAGGAACAATACATGAAATGTTTATGAATGGGGCTTGACTGAATTTTCAAGTGTTAGACCAAATTAGTCACGACTACTCTATGGGCTTTCTAGAAGGAGTGCAGATCAGAACCAGTTGGGGAGGCTGTGCATTGCACAAAAGTATCATATCACTTCATACAGATTTCTATATGAATGCCAGCAATTTTCCAGCAAATGGCAATAGAGAATATTGTTCTGACAACTTCTGCATGTTATGACAATTTTCCAGTAGGAAGGAGTTTCTTTTTCTAATTCTTACAAAGATACTTTGTGTTGTGATAAAGGAAGCACTGTCCTGGCTTCTTGTCTCTTCCTTTCTCCAATTCAATATTCATGCTGTAGTCTGATAATCATTCCTAAAATGCAAGCTTGATAAAATTATTCTTCCGCCAAAATCCCAACCATGACTCCTCAATTGCCTCCAGAATAAACTATAAATTTCAAAATTTGACAAAGCTCTAGGCCCCTCGTGATCACCCTAGACTTCTCTTTCCCTGCTCTTAGCCAGCTTCAGCTTTGCTTCAGTATGTGGAGAGACCTATAGTCCCTTAAACAGCAAGCATCTTCTCACCTCGGAGCCTGAGGAATTAACTTCTGCCTGACACATCCTTCTACTTCTCCATTGCTCTAGGTGGCTTAAACACCAACTGAGATTTCACCTCCTCCAAGAAGCCATCCCTAAGCTACCCTTTAATTTAAATCCTGTAAGAATCTTTTTTCCCTTTGTTCTCTTATAGTGACCTGTTAAGCCATTTGTGACTCCCTCAAGTAGATAATGAGAAACTGAAGGACAGAGTGTGGACCACTTACCTTTGCACCTGGCACAAACTAGTCCCCACATATACTTGCTGAATGAGAGTCTAGCTTTTAGTGGTCAACCAGCTGCTTATTTGTTTTGTGATTTTGAGCAAACCTTTTCATCTCTCTCTATTTTTCCTGCTAGTAAAATGGAAGTGTGAATTAGTCAATCCATAAAGGATTTTGGTAGTTCTACGTTGCTTTAAATCATAAATGCAGCTTATCTTAAAAAGAAACAATTTAGTAAATGTTTTTTATTCCAGATAACTTGATATATTTGAAAATACCATAGGTTCCTAATAGTGCCATAAATATAAAAACTATAAATAGCAACAACTAAAATATAGACCTGGTTTAGCTTTGGCAAAGAAATGTTTTATTTTCAATCAAAGTGAGAACATGTAAAAAAGTTTTATATTCTAAGAAGATTTTTAATTAAAATATTTGAACCAACTTTTGAATCCTGTCTAATCTCATCTGTTATTGCTAAGTTTAAAAAGCAACAGCCCAAATACCGTAGCAGTTGCTTATTATTGTACAATTGTCCCTCAGTATCAGAGGGATATTGGTTCTAGAATACACACACTTATACCCTCCCCCACTATCCCACAAATATCAAAATCTTTCTATGCTCAAGTCTCTGAATTAAAATGGCAATGTTTGCATATAACCTCCTGTATACTTTCAATCATCTCAAATATTATAACCAATATTTACATAGCATTTGCTTTGTATCAGGTATTATAAGTAATACACAGGTATTTGATACAATGCAAATGCTATGTAAATATCTGTGACACTATATTGGTTTTAAAAAATGTATTTTTTTATTGTTGTAATGTTATTTCTTATTGTTTTTCCCCCAGATATTTTCCATTTTCCTTAGTTGAATCTGCTCTGTGGCTATGAGGGCCTATTGTTATGGCAGGTTGTATTTTATGTGCATGTACTATTATGACCTAACATGCAATTCAGATTTACCATTTCCTGGACATGTGGTAGACAGAGTTGACCATTGCAAGAAGCAAGGTCACAAAAGCACAATGATATCTACCAGAATCAAAATCAAAGATGTTAGAGAAATCCTAATAACTCAAATCATTACAGAAGTAATGAGAGTTCAAAATAAATAAAACAGTTCAAAAGTTTAATTTTAAATCAGCATTGTAATTTCTTTTAACTACTGTAAGCATTCTACTTAGTTGTAATTGAAATGAAGTCAAATAAAAATAACATACAGACAATTCTTAACCTTTTACTGACACAATGGTAACAATTTGAATGACAGCAACAATTGCCAAGCAGGTCTACCCACTTCCTCTATCATAAGCTCTTTCATTACGTCATCTCTGACCTTGTCTGTTGGCCATAACAGAAGAGAAAAGAAAAGATTTGGTAAGCAAGCTGACTATATAGGCTTATTAAACGTTTATGATTTCCTTACTTAGGTTTTGTTCTCTGTAAGAACAGGTCTTATGAGTCACTATGTACCAGAGCATACATGTAGGAGAACATGTAGACCTAGAAATATGTCAGCCATTTTTTCTCAGAAAATTCAAAATCTTCTATTTTTGCTGCTGAAATGGAAAAGAAAAAGAGAAATGTTTTGGTAGCTGAAACTCAAATACACATGAAGTAAGTGTGTGTGCGTGTGTGTGTTTATTTCCTTCTTAAGAGTTAATATTTTTAGTTGAGAAGGTTTTCAACAAATGATCATGGTAATAGCAATGAAAATGCTTCGCAAGTGAAATTCAGTTATTTTACAGTGGTTTAAAATTTTCCAAATACCAAATATAATAGGTGTTTGACATTGTACATAATTCACTGGATATTTATTTCATTTTTATAGCAAATTTATGGATTAAGCTTCAGGGTAAATTACTTCAACACACAGTCTGAAACTATTCTGGCAATGTGGAATGGAGAGCTGTACAATTATCTCATTAATTTCAAAGTCAATATGCAGAAGTCAAGAGCCAACTCCTCCTGGGCATTAGTGTCTTAGTCTTAATCACGCTGAGGATTTTGGGCTGTGGGCAGAGCAGTGTATCATTAAGATCTGGGTGGAAGTGGCAATAAAGGAAAAGGCTATTGGTGTTTGGAGATGGTGGTAGGAAGGAGAGAAGGAGTCACAAAGAGCGGTTGTAAAAGATGCTAAAGCCCCTGTGCCCACAATTTAATAGAGTGAGCAATAATATCAAGTATCTAATGCTGATCAATGTCTTTTAGCATGTTACGTACCTTGCATACATGTAGGACATGAATGCTTCTACGACCCCCACCAATTTTGATACATTGTATTGAGTGTGATTCCCAGAGGAATCCATTCTTTTCTGAGTATTCTTGTAACAAAATATTTTGTTGAGGCTTTCTTTCTGTAGGTTATATGATGATGATAATACGGACAGGTTTTCTCCCCAAAATAAAAAATAAGAATATAACATTGAATGTGGCTTTTTAAAGTATACATGTAGACTTTCCACACTCACGAGATTAAAATACACATAGATTTGCTGGGTGTTTAAGAAGCAAAATGTACTGCAGAGAATGACATTAAAAAAGGAAATGCAACTGAACTACATTTGGTTTAGAGCTATTATGAATAAAACCCTTGAATCATTAAGAAGCTCATCGCATGTGACATAAATTTAAAAGTGTGAATTTAAAGGTGAATTTAAATCTACTGACTGCACCAGGAGCCATGCACATTTCTAAAGTGAGTGCTGGACTAAAGGCATCAATTCTTTTGTATGTGACAGCAACAGCCATAAATGCATCTACTTTAGTGTGAGAAAGGAATGTACTTTATTACCTTGCCATCCTTTATAGCATCAAATAAGCAGGCACCTGTCATATATTTCCATCTAGTAAATCAGTGACTTTTAAAGACCTGTCAGTGAACTGGTGCCAGACTGGCTAGAGAAAAATCACCCATGTCGCTTGTTACATACAAATCCACCTGAGCCTCCCCAGTCTTCCTGAATTACAATCTTGGCGGTGGGAATCCAAGAATCATTATTTTAAACAGCTTTGGTGGTAATTCATGTGAGCAGTTTTAGGAAACATTGTACTGATTTATATTTCATGTCAGTAATTATACAATAAACTCTCCCCTCTTACTTACAAGAGAGTGTTTGTAAGTAACACTCTTTTCTAAAAAAAAAATAATAACTGCAAAGTCTGATAATGGCATTTCTCTGAAGAAAGTAAGCCTTGATAGGCAACAAAGTGCAATATCAGAATTTGGACATTCCATGATTGTCTACACCCTGCAGACTGAGCCCACCAACACTTTAAAAGGTTATTTTTTATCTCTGGAATCTTAACTTCTCTCTTGGCTAGATTATGAAACTGCAATCTTCCTGAGGTAGAAGTGCATTAGTAGACTTTTACTCATTTTCTGGAATGAAACTGTGAAGTCTATATCTGTTCACATCAGAAAAAAAATGTTCTCTTTAAGTCAATATGTCTTAACACTTTAAAACAGGACAAACTTTCCTACTGCACAACATAAAACATATGAAAGAAATTAAAAGACTTACAGTAGCTTATATGTTAAGAGTTCAACCACCCACCCATGTTTTTAGTAATAAAGTGCAAATAAATTGCAGTGAATATTAAAAGTGTGAATTTAAAGATGAAGTTTTTACTCAATTTCTTAATCTCAAGGTGATGAGATTTGGAAAGGAGCTGCTATTCCAGAGTGTTAATCTATATCAGGAAAACTCTGCTAAACATGAAGTTTTATGAACGTACATGAAAATGATTGAGAAAAACAAATTTTAGCAAGGATTATTTTTTCTTCATTTAATGAGAATGTGAGCTTTACCAGACAGATCATTCATTCATTTATCAACAAACCGAACAAATCTATACTGAGCATCTGCCAATCATTCTGATTAGCCACAGCACACAAGGGTAGTTCACAATTGATTAATCTTTCCTTCCCATTAAGCAATTATTTATAAACCTTGAATTTAACTAAAAGATTTATTCATTCATTTATTCATTCAAGTATTTTTCTTGATTACCTTGCATAGCCCTATGCTATGCTCTATCGAGTACTTTGAAAATTATGTACAGGGCTTCTCTTCCAATAGCTTATAATCATGATAATTTGTAAAATGGACTATGTTTCTCAAAGAGTATATAATATATTAGTGTTTTACTTTTAGCATCCTTGCTTTCTTCCAAAAAAAAAGATGAGAACAGTTGTGAAGGGAGCCAAAGAAATACAGGTAAAAATTCTTTCCCAGTGAGGTCCTATGTGGTTTGATACAATGTGTTGTTTCCTTTAAGTCAGCAGAGGAGAGGTTTGAAAATGTAAGGTTCATTTGCTTATTAAATACCGTGACCATTTATTATAAAACCCCCTTCTATGCCTTCATTATGCACTTTGCCATATTTACTTGCCAAAAATCCAAACCAGCAGAAATCCAACTATTTCGAGCTCCAAGCCTGAATAGTAAAGCGCATCTGAATGTGAATAGAGAAAAACCAACAGATGTACTGATTGTTTTCCCTTTAAATTTACCTGCGTGCTTCCCAACAATCATACTATTTTCCCCCATGTCTCCTAATGTTTGAAAAGAGTATGAAAGATATCGCACATTTTCCTCTTCCCTTAGGCTCCTAACACTTTTGTTATTCCCTTTCAAGTCAAATGTTGGTGTTTATTTTTCTACAACTTTGATATTTCAATTAACTATTTCTGCTTAACAAAGATCCCCAAGCTTAATAACTTAAAACAAATGAACTACAAAAATATTTATTATTTCTTGATGGGTCAGGCATTCAGGCTCAGCGAAGCATTTTTTTTTTTTCCTGCACTGTGTGTAGGGTCACTCAGCCAGTAGTAGTGCTGAGCTAGAGTCTCCAAGAGGACCTTTCATCCTTTATGGTTCTACATGTGGCCCCTATGCATTCAATGGTCTAGACTTTTTCTGAGGGTGGCAGCTGGGCTTTAAGAATGAGGAAGCAGGGGCCGGGTGCGGTGGCTCATGCCTGTAATCCCAGCACTTTGGGAGGCCAAGGCGGGTGGATCATAAGGCCAAGAGATCGAGACCATCCTGGTCAACATGGTGAAACCCTGTTTCTACTAAAAATACAAAAAATTAGCTGGGCATGGTGGCGCGTGCCTGTAATCCCAGCTACTCAGGAGGCTGAGGCAGGAGAATTGCCTGAACCCAGGAGGTGGAGGTTGCGGTGAGCCGAGATCGCGCCATTGCACTCCAGCCTGGGTAACGAGTGAAACTCCGTCTCAAAAAAAAAAAAAGAATGAGGAAGCAGAAGCTGCCAATTCCTTAAGGCCTGGGGTTAGAAATCCCAAAATGTCACTACTGTATTCTATTGGTCAAAGCAACACACAAGGCCAAGATTCAAGAGAAGGAAATAGATTCAGCCTGGTGATATGAAAAACTGTATACGAATATAGGGATAAGAAGAACTTTTAGTAGATGTAATTGAAAACAATCCACAACAGATAGTTAAATCTTAGTACCATGCCTCTACTGCCACATCTATAATCTTATCTGTATCTGTGCCCATGTGTTCACCCTCCTTCATGTGACTACTGATGGATGACCCCACAGCTAAAAAGTTCAACACCTTTTATTTTTATATTACAGCCCATTCAACTTTCACCTACTCAGGATGATTGGTTCATAATTTTTCTTCTTTTCCTTGCATTATGAAATTTCCTCTCCACTATGTAAACCCCATTTGGCAAACAGATTTTAATTTCTTTCCACTTAGAAAACAACCAAACAAAAATTTATCTCCTGAATCCATATCTCACTCCAGACACTTTTCATTTGTTACCATTGATAGCGAAACTCAAAATTATTTATGTATACTATCTTCAATTCCTTTAATCTGTCCTCTTTTGATCCCCCTCTAATCAAATTCTTGCTCAAATCCTTCCATTAAAACAGCCTTTCACTCTGTCATCATATCTTCCACTGCTCAATGCAAAACGGAGTTCTCTGTTCTCATCTTGCTCGATCTATCAGGAGAATTTGGCTCAACTGATCTCTTCTCCACCTTGAAACACATTTCTGCCCCTCTTGGTTTCCCTGGCGATGTACTCCTGGTTTCCGTCTTTTCACTGGCTGCTCCTTTTCAGTCTCCTTTGTTGATTTTTCCCCATTTCTTCAATCTCTACTCACGTCTTACAACTTTAAATATCATCTATATTCTGAAAAATTGAATACTGATGTTGTCAACCCAGACTTCTTTCCCAAACTCTAGACTAAATCAAATGCCACCCACTCCCCCCAACTCCACCCAGCCTGAAATCTCTACTTAGATATCTAATAAGAATCTCAAGCAAACATGTCCAAAAGCGAACTGCTCATCTTGCCCCCAAATGATCCTCCCACAGATTTCCCATCTCAGTAGATGACCTCTTTCCAGTTGCTCTGGCCAAAATTTTGTAGTAATGTTAGGATCTCTTTTTCTCAAAATCCTCATTGAGTTTCTCCTATTTTTTGTTTTCAAATCTACTTAATTATATATGCCCACTGAAATGCATTTTATATTATTATGAGATGTGAAATTTAACCATATTTTCTTATAAATTGCTAATTATTTCTCTCAACAACACCCGTGGGTAAAGCTAAATTGTGATGTTTCTTTTGTTCTGCCATAATACTATTTAGTATTAGATTCTGTCTTTCTCTCTTACTGTGTCATGCTTTTAAAGTTATTTTCTTTAAAGAAAATTATGATATTTATGTTTTAACAAAGGATATAGTAGTACTCATCCCATTTTCATTAACAACTTTGTCATTCTTCCCAATTTATTTTTGTATATGCATGCCAACTCAGTCACATACTGCATCCTGGTCAGACCAATGACAAGAAGTTGTGTCTCTTTTATACTTTTATGTCTAGCCTCTTTTCTATGTACTATTTCTACTTAGATTTGCTATTAGGATTTTGGGATTTCTGGCATGATGTTTAAGAAGTGATACATACAGGTGATATATTCCTTTCTGAGATGCTTAGGACTGAAGTGTCAGATTTTTTATTTTTTCAGATTTTGGAATATCTGTATTAAGTTGAGCATCCAAAACCTAAAAATCCAGAATCCATAATTCTCCAAAGAGTATTTATTTTGAGACAATGTTGGTGCTCAAAAAGTTTAGGATTTTGGAGCATTTCATATTTTGTACATTCAATCTCTATCACCTTCCCTATAATTGGCCACCAATTCTATACACTTTCCTTGTGTTGAACCTTGTTTTAATCACACTTTCCAATTCTATTTGATTGTTTGCCTTTGGTGTCTGTCACTCTTGAGGTGAGGCTTCCCCTATTTATTTTTCATTTTTCATTTTCGCTTTTTGTTTTCTTCCAGGGGTTGAAATTTTTTTATTTTTTAATTTTACGTTAGGTTCTGGGGTACATGTGCAGGTCATGCAGGGTTGTTGTATAGGTACATACACAACCAGGTGGTTTGCTGCCTTTATTCTCCCTTTGACTATATCCAGCATTTTGCCCCATGCTATCCCTCCCATCCCCCGCTGTCCCTCCCCTAGCCCCACCAATAGACCCCAGTGTGTGATGCTCCTCTCCCTGAGTCCATGTGTTCTCATTGTTCAATACCCGCCTATGAGTGAGAACATGTGGTGTTTAGTTTTCTGTTCTTGTGTCAGTTTGCTGAGATGGTTTCCAGATTCATCCAAGTCCCTACAAAGGACACAAACTCATCATTTTTTATTGCTGCATAGTATTCCATGGTGTATATGTGCCACATTTCTTTGTCCAATCTATCACTGATGGGCATTTGGGTTGGTTCCAGGGCTTTTCTATTGCACACAGGGCTGCAATGAACATACATGTGTGTGCATGTGTCTTTATAGTAGAACAAGTTATAGTCCTTTGGGTATATGCCCAGTAATGGGATTGCAAGGTCAAATGGAATTTCTATTTCTAGATTCTTGAGAAATCCCCACACTGTCTTCCATAATGGTTGAACTAATTTACACTCCCACCAACTATGTAAGAGTGTTCCTATTTCTCCACATCCTCTCCAGCATCTCATCTCCAGATTTTTTAATGATCACCATTCTAACTGGCATGAGATGGTATCTCAACATGATTTTGATATGCATTCCTCTAATCACCAGTGATGATGAGCATTTTTTCACGTTTGTTGGCGGCATATATGTCTTCTTTTGAAATGTGTCTGTTCATATCCTTCGCCCACTTTTGAATGGGGTTGTTTTTTTCTTGTAAATCTGTTTTAGTTTTTTGTAGATTCTGGATATTAGCCCTTTGTCAGACGGGAAGCCTGCAAAAACTTTTTCCCATTTTGTTGGTTGCCGGTTTGCTCTAATGATGATTTCTTTTGCTGTAAGCTTCCTGTGTCTTTTTTGTTTACACTGGGAGATTAGTCCTGCCTCTTCCTCTGACCTGGAGGCGCTGCTGCGTGGTCAAGAACAGTGTCCTGTTGCTGTGTAGGCTTCCTGTGTTTTTTGTTAAAACATGAAGCCTAGTCCCACCTCTTTAATGGTGGGTTGTGTCTTTCCTCCACAGGGCTGGATCATTCAGGATTCAGCTCAGACTGAGGCACTGGCTGCATAACCCACTAGAGTTAGTGCTTCATCCCTTTGGGGTTTGTGGGGTTGGGTAGGGACCCGCCCAGCTGCACAGTCTATCTTCCCACTTTCAGCTTCCTCTCTCTCCAGGCAGGGGGAGGGAGCAAGAGCTCCGTCTGCAAGCTCTCCCAGCCAGCTTATGGGTTTATGGGTTTGCTTAGATCTGTGCGCCAACCCGGGACACCATCCTAGATTATTATTCAACTCTGTGCTTGTAATTCCCGGTGTTTGACTGGCAAACATTCCGCTGTTTTCTATATTGCTGAGGCTTTGGGGGAAGTGCTGTATCTGGATGGGAATGCCAGATGGGGAGCCTCTGACTCACTGGTCAGATGTACTTTCTGGTTGAAGCAGCACCCCTCCTCGCCTCAGTCTGCCCTGCCTGGGCTTTGCTCACCATCTGACCAGGTGCATTGAAATGCACCTGGTACCTCCGTTGGAGCTAGGAGATCTCTCAAATTCTGCATCTCTCTCATTGGGTGTTGTGCTCTGGAGTTTTGTCTATTCGGCCATATTGACTCACTCAGGCTTCCCCCTATTTTAATAATATCTGTACTCTTCCTACTCCATACTCAACAACTGAACAATGATGTCAGCCTCTGAACATATTTTTTAAATAAATTTAGGGTTTTCAAATTAACTTTATAGTTTTTTCTTTATTTTTTACTTAAAATGTTTCATTGGATTTTGTCAGTGTTCTCTTTTAATTTGGCGAAAATTGCTGACATCTTTTAAAATAACATTTTATTTCTTGTCATTCACATTTTCTTATACTCCATTAAATTGTTATTTTCTTTAAGTTGGTATCCATGTTTCTTATTAGAGGCAAACATGGGTATTTATAAATTAACTGCTATTGTGAATTAGAGTTCATTTTCATTGCACAGGTGATATTTGGGATATGTTTTGTGCCTTGGAAACTTTTCTGGGAAAATTTATTTGGTATTTTGATGTCTTTCATAATTCTTCATTATGAAATAATTTTTAAACTAGTTTTCATAATGTAATATATATAATAATTTTGTCTTTTGCTGTATTTATATACTTTGTTTATGTTGGCTATTTAAGAAGTTTTATATAACAAAGACCTGTAGTACAAAGAGTTTTATAAACAAGAATGATATAGATGCTTCTTAAGATTTAAAATGTATTTTTAATACCATGTTCTAAAATTGTACATGTTGTATGTAGGTTTATGATATGGTTTGGTTGTGTCTCTACCCAAATCTCATCTTGAATTGTAGTTCCCATAATCCCCACATATTGTGGGAGGGACCCAATGGGAGGTAATTGAATCATGGAAGTCATTACCTTCATGCTGTTTTTATGATAGTGAGTGAGTTCTCACAAGATCTGATGGTGTTTTAAGGGGCTTTTTCCCCTTTGGCTCTGTACTTCTCCTTCCTACCATGATGTGAAGAAGGACATGTTTACTTCCCCTTCTGTCAGACCGTAAGATTCCTGAAGCTTCCCCAGCCCTGCAGAACTGTGAGTCAATTAAACCTCTTTTTTAATAAATTATGCAGTCTTGGGTAATTTTTCACAGCAGTATGAGAACAGACTAATACAATTTGTCAGACTATCTAAAGTATAGGACATACACACACTAAACACGTTATTTCATCACTTTCCCTAAACATCACAATGCATTCCTTGAAATAGAAATTAATACATCCCTTGAATTAGAAAATGTAAAAAGTAATTAATGGGAACAGGACTTGGTATAATGACTATTTTTCTCCATTAGTGTAGTATTTTCTTCTGTCACTGTGTCAAGGCATACACTTGGAAATTGGCAAATGTATACCTTTAATATGGAGCACTTGGCTCCGTCCTTAGAATGAGAGAAGCTTCAAGAAGAAGGTTGGTTTGAGAAAGTCTGAAAGAGGTGGAACTAGCATGAATATGTTCCTCTGAAACTGAGACATGGATAAGCTTATTACACTCAAAATAAAAGTAATAAATGTCGATGGCAAAAATAATAGCCAGACTCACAGTTTTAGACTTTATCTTTTAACTCAAGACTACTGGAGAAACATTAGTGCTAATGAAGATAAACTTATAAGCAGAACACTCAGAATAGAAATGTGAAGAATTAGAGAGCAAGTCCACCAGGAAAACACTGGTTTTCCTCATTAAACTCTTAATATAATTCTATGAACATGGTAGGCTAAGTATGAGAATGGGTTGAAATAAGAATCAGTAAAGATGTTTGCATAGGAAATATCCCTGGCTGGGGCACACACACATACATGCATACAAATGCATCTTGGTGATTCTACTTGTGCTAGGCTAGAAAAGCATTCCCTTAACATGCAATGTGTGCTGATGGAGCCAGATACCAAAAAACTTATATAGAGTGGGAGGTTATAGCCCTGAGCTGTAAGATTTGCCAAGGAAAATCCAAATACAGATCAAATTTTTTTCCTTAAGTAACACTTTTAATAGTCTATTTCTTATAAGAATTTTTGTATTATATGTTTATATTATTTTTGTCTTCTAAGATTTTAAGATGTTAAAAACAGCTATTAACCTGAAAGTAAGGTAGGTTATAAAACACATTGCTTCCTCATCACCACCTATATTAAAATCATCAATTGACAGCACTGGCATTCATAGTAAGTCAAGTTAAACATATGCACAATCTACCCCTTTTCCTCAATTCTGCCAATGTCACTAAGTTGACTTTCTTTCTCCAAAGCCTACATCACGTCACAAACTGAGAATGAGACGTTGGAAAGGCTTCCTCCAAGTACTCAATGCAAAAATGTTTATTTTACATCTTTAAGTACAACTCTGATTTTGGGAAGACAAATGGATAATTTTGGGGAGGGTCCTGTGTAAAGAAAAATATATTTAAAACATGCTTCATTTTAAGATCTTTAAGGAAAGCTATCCAAAAATTATAGTACAATGATAAGCTGACACATTTTTTGTCTAAATAAATCCATGTGCCGAAGCACTGATTCTAGGATATCTTCCAAAGCTACAGACTTTTGGTGTTGCTCTTGTTGCATGCATGTGCATCTGCTGAGCCAGCGTGCTGTACTGCTTTGACTCAAGTGTCCTCCATATCCAGGCATTAAGTCACTATACTGGACATGCACCACTGGAATGCTGTGACCCACATACCATGTATGTGGTTTACATTTTCAGTAACTGGGAGGCAATTTAATTGTCTGACTCAATTACAGTAAGTGAGAGCCAGACTGCCAACTCTTCATTCACCTCACTGAAAATGAACCCCTCAAAGTCAAGCCAAATTCTCGAAGGAGAAGCTGGGTCAGCAAAGCTGTGCTGAGGCACGTGTGTTCCAGTCTGTGTTTGGGAAAGTTGTTGGTTTTCCTTGATCCTTTATTTCCAATTTTGGCTCTCTGAAGCTGGTCAAACTCTAGGATCAACAATACAATTGAGTTTGACTCATTGCATAATGGGGATTCTATTTTGGGCAACTGCTACTTAGATTAAAGCCAAAAGAAATATTACCCAGTAGGAGGAACCATAATGAAACTGGGTTTTGATTAAGATGGAAAGTGTACATTTTCCAAGCAGAACTGATATGCTGGAATTCCACTGTGGTCTTAATCTCTGGTACAGAGGAGTAGCCTGGACTCTTGGGACTACTTCATGTTTTTTACAGTTAACTGCCTAAAGATTAGTTTACCAAGTGACTCCATCTTTGACGTGCCAAAATTGGCTTCTGACAAGAAGGTGGGGTTATGCCTTATCACAGAGCTGCCATAAATCAAGAAACAGCCCAAGTGTCCATGAGAAAAAACTCTTCCAACCCTGTGTCTAATGAGCTAAGGGAATCTATTCACATCTCTTTGGGACTGCCAAGCAGTGAGCGTTAGATTTTGTCTTTGGAACCCTCTTTGGAACCTATGTAAAAGATCATTAGCAGGGGTGGTGGCCAAGGCTGCCATTCACTGTGATAATTCCTAGAGAAATGCAGAAAAAAATTCTAGTAAGAAAAGGAAAGCCATAGTGAGAGATCTTTTTTATCTATCAACTCTGAAAGCAAGTAATTCTTCAGTGTTTATAGTAACTATGAGAAAGTATACAAATTAAAAGTCAGGTAAATCACTGATCTATCTTAAAAGTTGTGATGATTGTAATAGAAAATTGTTCTTTTTTTTACACACAAACTGAATGTATTCAGTTAAAGGAAGACTCAGAGTGGGGCAGAAGAGAAGGCCAGGACAGAAAGCTCTGATCTGAGACCAGTGCTATTTTGTTTTCATTTTTACTTGTATTTTGTTTGGTAAAATACAAATACCATAAAATTTACCATCTTAACCTTTTTTAAAGTGTACAGTTGACTGGTGTTAAGTACATTCACAGAACTCTTTATTTTGGAAAACGAAGCTTTTTTCCATTAAACAACAACTCCCTGCCGTTTTGTTTTCAAATATTTTAGATATTATCACACTTGTGGGTACAAAACAGGTAATTCATATTTTTTAACCCACTAAGATACCAACAGGTACTGTAGAAGGCTTTTTTCTTACTACTTGCTGTATTTATTTGAGGGAGTTAAAACACTTCTAAAATGTAAGTCCAACTAGTTCTTGTTTCTATTTTATCAGTGTCTTTAGGATCATATGGCTATGTTTGAAAGATTGATGGATCAGGGATTATTATTTCTGTCTCATGACAGTATGTCTTTTTAAAATACAATATAAAGATGATGTAATGACATGAGACAAACTCTTTAACTGGATACGACATTATACATCACCATTAAGTGATTAAAGGAAATTTATTTTATGAGGACAATGTTAATCAGTAGGGGCTGGCTCTTTCAAAGTCTTCACTTGCTTTCCACAAGTACATTTTAAAAATAATCTCATAATTTTTAATAATTAAATAGTATTAAGAATTTTTTTTAATCTTATACCCTGAAAGTTATTCTTTTTAAAAACGGTCCATACAGTTGTTGGGAGTGGCAAGTATTAGGGAAGCGTGGTGGAGGACAGTGGCCCTGGCATCAGATCTAACTGGTTTTGTGCCCAGGCTCTGCCACTTCTTAACTTCTGGTTATCTTTCCTTTTCTATCAGTTTCTTTATCAATAAAACAACAAAAATAATGAAATAATGCATGTAAAGTCCAGCACAGTGCACAACATATAGGAAACAGTTAATATAAGTTATAATTATTATTTTCCTGAAAATAAGAAAAATAGGTACATATATATACACAATGCCCTTTATTCCATCTACCAATGTCCAGGATTGAAGTATTTCTTTAAAATATGATGCAAAGGCCTGCATTATATTTGTTCTTAGATACAGTAGAAAATACTTGGCAGGTAAAATAAGGAACCATCTATAGGATGTAATTTACTAGTTCCCAGAAGACCCCATTCTCCTCACTGCTGAGGGTTAATCTTCTAAATACAAATACTATCATCTTCATCTTATTCTATTTTATTAATTATTTCCCTTCCATTTCCTTCCTTCCCATCCTCTTCTCCAGAAAGAAGACTGACTGAGATGCATTGGTAGGCTTCTCAAGATCACTACTGATGGCAAGAGGCTGACATGAGTTGTCCATAGTCCAGGTACACTGAGTAGGACTGCAAAATCAGCACTAACACCTGCCAGTCATTCTTCATATTAATGTTAAGATGAAAATGTTTTTGGAGGAATATACTTTAAATTCTGGGTGGTAACAGTATCTTTTAAAATGGCTATTTGCATATTTTTAATATTCTGGCAATAAATATGCACTTTTATAACCAAAAATAATAAACATTTAAAGAAAAGAAAGAAATTGACAACATAATTAAGAGAGTGCTAACCCAGGGCAGGAATTATTTGTTCCCTTTATGCTGTTTCTGCTCTTCCCTTTCCACAATTTTTAAGAATCTTGACTATATGGTGAAGTGATGATTTGGACACCTGGGTTAAACATTCTATTGTTCTTGTCATTCATCATGACATTTCTGACAACTTTCCTTGGGCACAAAAAAGTCTATGAAGTATATCGGCACATGACATATATGATTGTTCAAATACATATATACATTTCCTTCCTGGAGTTATACAACTTGTAAATTAAATTGAAAATGTGTAAATTATTTTTTTATTTGTCTGCCTTTTGGCCTCAGAGGTTTTCTCACATATTTATTTTTTCCTTCTATTCATATGATATTTGAGAACGTTGCATGCTTAGTTTTGTATCTTACCTTCTATAGAGGCCTTTGGTGTGTCATATAAATTTCGCTTGTTCATATGGAGTATATCATTCCAGTGGAATGACACATTGATTTACATAGTTAAAAAGAGTAAACACAGTGGCACTAAAGGTATTTTCTGAAAATAACATGTTGAAAATGAAATTGATAAATATAAGTTAAAATTTACTTAGAAGGGTAATTTCTATGGTACATGGACAAATTGGTCTTGCTTCAAATTTTTCTAAATTTCCATATATCTATTTTAAGAAACTATGACAGAAAATTTACAACTCCCTTAATGAGAAATAAAAGGTAATTTCATATACCAGTTCCATAAGCCTCTGTTATGTCAAAATCTCTAACATTTTATTTTTTTGGTCCAGTCAGATATGTTAGGAAACACATCAGTTCACAACACAGGAACAATCCTTGAGTCTATTTTCTTGGACTGCTTTGAATTGCTTTTTCCTTTGTGAGCCAAGGACATCAGTTTCAATAAGCCTAGTGTATCAGTAAACATGTGGACCACCTTATCACACAGATTTATAGAAAGCAGTATAATTTTCAGACTCGGAAAAGTGCTTTTGAAGTTAGCACTTCCCTGACTTGTGGCAGAGCCACTATAAGATTTCTGGGTAAAGAATTTTTTATCATCCCCTCTCTGGAGATACTGGAATCAAAGAGCATCTCCCAGGGTTCCTGGCCAGTTCCTACAGAGCTTCAGCTTCCTGGGCTACTTCTTCCCCAGAAATTCCTTACACAAAACCTGCTCTGCCTGACCAGGTCAAATTTATTGCCACAAAACTTGGTGAAGTCCCTCTTCTCATGTGTCAAATTTATCTCAAAATCATTTTTTAGAAAATAATGAATAAATAGGCTTACTCTTAAATATGAATAGCAACTTTCATACTCAATTCCTAAAAATTTGGAAAAGAAATTAAACAGAATGGAGGAGATTTGCAATAGGAAAACTTTGGTGAGTAGCTCTTGAAATAAGTAGGAAAGAGTCTGCTCTCTTTACAGAGACTTTCCAAGTCCACACATATTGAATATATTATGGGCCGTTTTCTCCTCCTTTAACATATAAGATGATACTTTTTTTCTTTGATTTTCTGAATTTTTAATATACTGATTGTTCATACTTTGGCTGCACTAATGGATGAAAAATAAGCCTCATCATGATGATTTTTCAGAGATCTCTTTAATCTTACCTGTATGTGGCATGTGTCATTGTATTGATCATCTGTGATGTGAACAGACAGTACACCACATACTTTCAAAATCTATTTGAAGAATTTCCAGAAGTGAGCAATGAGTTCTTATGAAAATGCAAAATTAATTAAAATAATGACATTTGTTGGGTATTTAGACTTCCATATATATGTGTATTACAGTATTTATGATGCTAAAATGTGATGATTTTATTATATTAATTTATACAGTATAGCAATATATATTCTCTCTTCTATGCTAGTTTTTTAATGATTTTATACCATGTTAGATTATATTATAAGAAATGAATTGAGATTATCTATAGTGCAATGACTGGGTTTTATTCTTCCTTGGCTTTGGAGTGCTTTGAATGATTGTTGACACATAGTAGATAGCCAATGCACACTAGTTCGGTGAGTGAAAAACAGCTAGATGGTTAAATGGATAGTAGGCAGTCATAAGCGTATATTCAATACTATAATATTGACTATAAAACAAATGTAGGAGGATTTACTAGATTTTTCCTAGAGAGCTCATTAGAATTAAGCATGTTATAAATAGAATGATGAAGTAATACTACACAACAGGGTTTCTCATCAGTGGCAATGTGAACAATTTAAGCAGGATAATTCTTCATTGTGTGTGACATCCATGAATTATAGGATACATAGCAGCATCTCTGGCCACTACCCAGTAGGTACCAACAGCAATCCTACTCACTCCAGCTCTGACAACCAGAAATGTTTCCAGACATTGCCAACTACCTATGAGGCAGGGAAGGACAAAATCCCTTCAATGAAGAACCTCTGTATATAGTGTCTGATTTCAGGATAGTATTACACATTTGTATTACATTTTTCCTTTTCCGAAATTTAACTACATAATTGGGCAGGGAAATAAAGGGAATAGTAATGACATTTTTCCAGATTTGGCAAAATAGAAAGCAATCTTTGTCTTCCAGAAAAACTGTTTCAAGAAATGTTATTTATTCATGTAAGCTGCATATTTTCAGGCTGTAAAGTAAAAACAAATTTCTGGATGCCAAAATCCTAGTGCTTAAAATACATGGGCTCTCCATGTGGTTTCCTCCTACAACGTATAAATTCCCACCTCTGTTGGAAGAATCCTACACTGGCTTCTTGCCTGTTTTATATCTGGCTTCTATTTTAGAACTGATCTGGCAATTTTCCTAATTAAATATATCCATCATCCAAATTCTGCAGAATTTGTCTCTATTTTGTTTCTTTCTACAGATTGTACAAAATCTGAGTCCTGAACTCCTTAGTTTGTACACAAAATTTAAGTAAATCTAATAATCATTTTACTGACATGTTTCTAAAATAGTTGCATTAAAAAAAAATTCCTCACTGAAGAGTCAGATAAGGTAAATTCTATGTAATAAATGAAGAATAAGGAAATGGAAGCATAGAGAATTAGGAAACCGTGAGCATATTACTGGTAGAACTAGAAGTAAATCTGATGTCTTGAGTCCCAATTCCACACTCTAAACTCAAACTTCCACATGTGTAAGAATGGCCTTGGGAGCTTGTAAAAAGTGCACATTTTATGCAGCATATGCAGATCTTCTGTTTCTGTTGGGATCTGTCCAAGAATTTCCTTTCTTTATTGATAGATTGATTGTGTCTTGGGTGCCCAAGGTTGAGATCATTATACTGGTCCGGTCATAGTCCACCTTTTGCAGGACTATTCTGATTATTCTGTTTTTCCCTTTCTTGCCAATTTCCACTCTTCCCTCCCTTCCCTACCATGCACATCCACCTTAGTATGTTTAACGCATGTCCTTAGATATCTGTGCATCTCTTTAAAATCTACGTTGTTTTGACCACCTGTGTTTTAACTTTCAAAAATGGTATTTGAAAATTCCACAGATCTTTTTATGGCTTTAATTTTTTTATCAGCACTACATTATTAATATTTATTCACATTGTATGTACATCCAGTTCTTTGGAAGGTATAATTTTTATATAGTATATACTCAACACATTGCCTTGCTCATTTCCTTGAAATGGACACCTGAATTATTTCCATGTCCCAGTTACCACACTGAAAATAATGTTGAATGCCATCAAATTCCTTGATTGGCTTGTGAGAAAGTTTCTCTTCTGAAAACCTGTTTCCCTGGGTCATAATATTTAACAAAATTTTACTCATTACATTCAGAACATGGGCAGGAAAGGATACATTCATATACATTACTACGATGACACATTTCAGCTCTCATTCCCAACCCCACACATTCTCACCAATATCTGGCACTATCTTACCTCAATCTTTGCCAACACCACTAGTATTAAGTGTATCTTTTGCCAATATTTTTAGTATAAACTATATCATGTGATAATTCTAATACTGAACATCTGTCCATATTTTTCTTGGATATTTGTATTCTCTATTCTGGTGACTGCCTATTGCTTTCTCAGTTTTATGTTGTTTTGTTTATTTATTTTCATGTTTATTTCTTGTATCTTGTAAATCAAATACTCGGTCAGTTTTAGATATTATGAATGATTTCTGACAGATTGTCAGCAGGCTGTTAATATTTTTGTGAAAAAAAACAATTTTAAGAATATTGGCTGAGCACGGTGGCTCACGCCTGTAATCCTAGCGCTTTGGGAGGGTGAGGCGCACAGGTCACCTGAGGTCAGGAGTTCAAGACCAGCCTGACCAACATGGTGAAACCCCGCTCCTACTAAAAATGCAAAAATTAGCCAGGCATGGTGGCAGGTGCCTGTAATCTCAGCTCCTCGGGAGGCTGAGGCAGGAGAATCACTTGAACCCCAGAGGTGGAGGTTGCAGTGAGGCGATATCACGCCATTGCACTCCAGCCTGAGGGACAAGAGGAAAACTTTGTCTCAAAAAAACAAAGGCAGTAATCATACTTGTTATCTTAGGCTCTTATGAGGATTGGAGATAAGATACATAAAGTACCTAGTACAATGTTTGCCATCTAATAACACTCAATGAAAGCTGTGAAACATGAAATACAGAATTTATGGAAAGGAAACTCAATGTCAAGCCAATAAAGAAAAAGACATGGACTGCAACAATTGAAGAGAATAAGCTGCAGCCCACTTTGCAAACAATTTTGAGGGAAAAAAAGAATATTACATCTATTGATTCATTTATACCTCTAATCTATCTCGTATTTAGCTTTGTGTATAGTGTAATGTAAAGATTCAACTATATTTTTTCTCTTTAAGGTTTGCT
This sequence comes from Sapajus apella, assembly GCF_009761245.1. Taxonomy (NCBI): domain Eukaryota; kingdom Metazoa; phylum Chordata; class Mammalia; order Primates; family Cebidae; genus Sapajus; species Sapajus apella. Next base: position 73,832,703 of record NW_022436946.1, on the reverse strand, counting down.
GATTTGTGGTGCCCTCTGTTTGATAAAGTTTGTATATATCCACAAATCTATTTCTGAGTTATGGTCTGTTCCATTGATCTGTTGATATAATCCTCTACTATTACCACAGTGACTTATTTTCTTGCCCTTTTTTTCTCTTCTTTATTTCTGTTTCCCTTTCTCCCTTTCTTGTTTTTTCTATTACCCCTTTTCTCCCTTCCTTTTAAAATTTTTATCACTGTTCTTTTTAAAAATTCAATCACTATAGTTTTGTAGCACATTGATTGTAACAATGCTTGTCAGTCAGTGTTCTCTCGAGAAACAGAACCAGTAAGATAGGCAGACAGATAGATAAATATATAGATCTTAGAGAAAAAAAAATCAGAGAGATTCATTTTAATCATTTCCCCACCATTTAAAAAAACAAAGTGCAGCTTGCTGCCAGTACTTATTCTACATAAACACACTTTTTGAGGATGAAGCAAATCTGACTGATTTTCAATGTAAAAATAAAATATAAAAACTGCTTTTGGAGTTTTCTAAACAGCACCAACATCAGAATCATCTATTTCAGAAATGTCAGGTTCATCAAATGAATCCTCGGTTAACAACTGTTCGAGAATGATGTTAACATCATGTATAGGAATTCTACATGTTCTAGGATTTGACGTTTTCAGAGGTCGAGAATTACTATATTTTGTAAATGGAAATACCACTAATAAAAACAGAATGCTAAAAATAGAATGATGTCTTTTGTTTCCAAAGTTGATATACTAGAGCAATGCAAAAATAATAAAAGCAAGATATTTCATGGCAAAGTTATCTTGGGGTAAACACTGCAGCAACAAGCACCGAGTTCTCAGGGCGAATGGGCAAAGGATTAAGGAATTGCCTCATTTGAGTGTGAAGAATGCAAACTCTGAAATCAATAGGACAGGCCAGCAGACTAGAAACTCAGGCAGGATTTCTATGTTACAATCTTGAGGTGGAATTCTCTATTCTTTAGAAAACTTTATTGTTTGCTCTTAAAGCCTTCAAGTTACTAAGTGAGACTCACCTATATTATCAAGGGTAATCTCATTTACTTCAAGTCAACCAATGGCAGCTATTAATTATATCTACAGGATACCCTCAAAGCAGTATCTATACTAGTGTCTTATCAAACAACTGGGCATCATAGCCTAGACAAGTTAGTACATAAAATTAACCATCACAGTGTTGGAAAAGCTGTATGCAGAAGAATGAAACTGGACCCTTACATTTTACCACATAGAAAAATTAACTCAAAATATATTAAAGACTTAAAGATAAGACCTCAGACTATAAAAGTTCTAGAAGAAACCCTAAGAAATACTCTTCTAGTCATTGGCCTTGGCAAATAATTTACGATGAGGATCCTAAAAGCAAATGCAACAAAATTAAAAATAGGGAAATGGAACTTAAACTAAAGAGCTTCTACACAGCAAAATAAACTATCAACAGAGTAAACCACCAACCTACAGAATGGGAGAAAATACTTGCAAACTATGCATCTGACAAAGCATTCATATTTAGATTCTATAAAGATTCTAATATTTAGAGGCTGTAAAGAAGTCAAACAAATCAACAAGAAAAATAACCTCAACAAAAGTGGGTAAAAGACAGACATTTCTCAAAAGAAGATATACAAATAGCCAACAAACATTTTAAAAAAATATTTAACATTGCTAATCATCAGAGAGATGAAAATAAATGAGATGAAAAACAATGAAATACTATGTCACATCAGTCATAATGGCTATTATTAAAAACTCAAAAAAAAAAAAAAACAGATGCTGGTGAGGCTGTGGTGAAAACGAAACCCTTATACACTGTTCGTGGAAATACAAATTAGTTCAGCCCCTGTGGAAAGCAGTTAGGAGATTTCTCAAAGAACTAAAAATAGAACTACATTTTGATCCAGCAATCCCATTATTGAGAATATACCCAAAGGAACATAAATTGTCCTACCAAAAAGACATATGCAGCACTATTCACAACAGAAACAACATGGAATACCAAGTGCTTGTCACTGGTGGATTGTATAAAGAAAATGAAGTATATTCCCATGGAATACTACACAGCCATAGAAAAGAACAGAATCATGTTCTTTGCCATAACATAGATGTAGCTGGAACCAGTTATGCTTAATGAATTAATGAAGAAACAGAAAACCAAAAGTTGCATGTTCTCACTTATAAGTGGGAACTAAATCTTGTGTTCACATAGACATAAAAATGAGAAAAATAAGGAGGAATTCCATAAGGGGGAAGGGAAGGAAGAGGACAAGGACTGAAAAATTTCCTGTTGCATACTATGTTTACTTTCTAGGTTATAGGATCAATAGAAGCCCAAATTCAACATCACACAATATAGCTTTGTAACAAATCTGTACATACACCCTTTGAATGTAAAACATAAATGGAAATTTTAAAAATAAAAAATAAAAACCATGATCTAACTTAAAAAAATTGACCATAATTATCATGGGCATTTATCTGCATTTGCATCTATTTTTCCCCAAATTTCTTAAGCTTTTGGAGCTGAAGAAATTCCTTAAAAATTTATGCTGAGATAAGAATTGGAATTGCAATGATTCACTAGTTAAATTGACAAGAAATAACGTCTTGATAATATTAAGTCATTCAACCATAATCATGTTTTCTCTAGTTATTCAGACTTTTTCTTGTTATTATTCTTTGAAATAATTTTTAAAAATAAATTTAAAGCCTCCTCTAGTTAGTTGTTTTACAATAATATTTTTAAAAATAGATTAAAATCTTAATAGATAAACCTTCAGGTACTTTCTGTGTTACTCCTGCTAAGTACAGCTGAAAGCTATGCACATTATACATAAAACAAACATAAGAAGACTCTGAAAGGTAGAAAGAAGACAGACAGCCTGGGAACCTCAGAACTTGAGGAAATTCACAGCAGTGAGTTACTTGGATTGCCTTTCTAGCCCATATATCCTGAACTGAATGTTAGAGAAACCAACAACTGTGAAACACCAACAGGCACAAACAAAAACGAAGCACAAAGAAAAGCCTCTTCTCCCTAGCTCAAAAATCAGAAGACAGGAAGCCTATAAAGACAGAAAACTTTTAGATGATAACCTCTTTATTTCAACTAAACACTAAAGAAAATAATATATGGTACCTCCACCATCAGCCAGCACAAGGCAGGTGGGGAGCCCAGACTTCTATCTGTGCCAGGTGCCCCAACTTCCCACCTGGGGTAGTGTCAAAAGGTTGAGTAAGGAGTCTAGGAGGTCAGCATTCCCTTCCCTCCACTGCAACAGTAATGTCAGTGGAGACCTGCGGAGAATCAGGATTTTACCACTGCCCAGAGGTAACCAGGTCATCTCTCTCAAAGAATCACTGGAGGCCATGTGGGAAAAAGTAATGGGGCATCCCTGCCCCTCCCAGGCAGGTAGGCATCCCTAGTGACCTAGTGGGAAGTTAAAACTCCCATCCCTGTTAAACTAATAAAAATCCTGTCCCCTCCCATGGTACCAAATGAAAATGAGTAAATAACTTAAACTTCCACCCTCTTCTGGCAGTAAAATGTCAGTGCCCCCTTCCACAGAGTGCATGGTTCCAGAGGAGGTCAGACATATTTAAATAAGACTTGAAGTCTCATAACATAAAACCCAAAATGTTCAAATTCAAATATTACTTGTCATGCTTACAATCTGATTGAGAAAAGGTAATTTCAATTTGAAAGAGGAAAGGCAACCACAGAATTGAATATTATTCAACCTTAAAAAGAAGAAAATTCTGCAATATGTGAGAACATGGGTTTACCTTGAAGTCATTAAGTGAAATAAATCAGATACAAAAGAACAACTCCTACATGATTCAACTTACTTAAAGTACCTAAAATAGGCAAATACATAGAATTAAATAATGGACTGGTGATTTCCAGAGTCTAGCAGAAAGGCAGACGTGATGAGCTACTAATCAATGGGCACAAAATTTCAGTTAAAAAAGACAAGCAAATTCTAGTAATCTGCTGTACGACCTTGTGCCTATAGTTAACAGCACTCTATTGCATGTTTTAAAATTTGTTAAGAAGATGCATATCATGTGAAGTATTCTTGCCACAATTTAAAAATAAAGACAATCAGCCCGTAAACCTAGCATTGTGGAAAGTTGAGGCCGGGGGATTGCTTGAGCCTAGGAGTTTAAGGACACAGTGAGCCATGATCATGCCACTATACGACATCCGTGGTAACAGAGTGAGACCTTGTCTCAAAAATTTAAAAAAGGCAATCAATAGATACAAATGCCAAGATGAAACAGATGTTAAATTATCTGAAAAGAATATTAAAACAGCCATGACAAAAATGCTTCAATGAGAAATTATGAACATGTTTAACACAAATGCAAAAAAAAAATTGCAAAGAAAAGACATAAAGAATAACTAGGAAGTTGGGAACCCTGCACAAGTCTACTGCTAACTGGGACTCATTGCTGGCCCCCAATGACTCTTGCAGAGGGGATGAATTGAACACAAGGAGCAACCCACTCTCGCCATGGGCCTCTGGAATCCCAGCAGGTGGAGACCTCTCTACCACCTCGAATACCTAAGTTTTCAGGGAAAGCTGCTTAAGAAATGGTAGAAGCAGAACTCCAGCCAATTCTCCAGCCAGGGAGGATCCCAGAGAGTTTGGTGTGGGAGCATCTGTCGTGGTGTATGGCCAGAGACACCCATCACCCTGGGCTTAACCTGCTCTCATAGAAGACTTTAGCCATAAGGGAGCTGTCAGACCAGAACTCTGCAGGGTGGCCTTGCCCATGGGATCGAGCCAGGCCGACCTGGGCACACCTTAGTCTGCTGGCCTCTCCTGGGGTTTTTCAGAAGGCTGAGTAAGGAGTCTAGATTTTCATCCTCATCCAACTTAGACACATCTGCTTGCAATGTAGCCCCAGATATTTCCCGGGGGCCTGCATCATAGCTCCTGTGTTGACAAACCACACCTGATAATCTCACAGTAGTCAGAATGGCTATTATTAATAAGTCCAAAAATAACAGATATTGGTCAGGTTGCAGAGGAAAGGGAACATTTACACACCGTTGGTGGGAGTGTAAATTAGTTCAATCATTTTGGAAAGCACTGTGGTGATTCCTCAAAAAGGTAAAACAAAACTACCATTCATCCCAGCAATCCCATTACTGAGTATAGACCCAAAGAATATAAATCTTTCTACCTTAGAGACATGTGTACATGTATGTTCATTGCAGCACTGTTCACAATAGCAAAGACATAGAATCAATGTAAGTACTCATAGAATCAATGTAAATACCCATCAGTGGTAGACTGGATAAGGAAAATGGGGCACATATACACCATGGAATACTATGCAGCTACAAAAAGAACAATATTCTATTCTTTGCAGGAACATGGATGAAACTAAAGGCCTTTATTCTTAACAAACTAATGCAAGAACAAAAAACTAAATTATTTCATTTTCTTATAAGTGGGATCTGAATTATGAGAATACATGGACACAAAGGGGGAGCATAGACACTGGGACCTACCAGAGTGTTGAAGATGAGAGAAGGGAGAGGAGCAGAAAAAATAACTACTGGGTTCCAGGTTTAGTACCTGGAATCTGTATATCAAACTCCAGTGATATGAGTTTATCATAATATGATAAACTTGCACATGTACCCCTGAACCTAAAATTAAAGTTTTTAGAAAACAATAACTAAACAGAAATCTTAGAAATAAAAAATATAATAACCAAAATAAAATCTTAATAGATGAATCTAACTGCACAATGGTGGAGACAGAGGAAAGGACTGGTGAACCTGAAGATAAAATAATAGAAATTACTCAATCTGAACAACAGAAGAAAGTGGACTCTTAAAAAAAATAATAACCAAAGCCTTAGGGATGTGGAAGGCTGTAGCAACAGTTCTAAATTCATGTTAATGGAATTCTGGAGGAAAAGGAGAAATAGAGGAGCTGAAATAGTATTTTTTAAAATAATGGTTGAAATGGTGGAATAGATGTAAATCTATCTAATTCAAGAAGCTGAGTAAACACCAAACAGGATACACCGAAGAAATCCATACCAAAATACATCATAGTGAAATTTCTAAAAACTAAAAACAAATATAAACCTTGAAGGCAGTAGGAAAAAAAAAATCTTACCTATGGAGGAAAAACAATTTGAATGACAGGAGATTTCTCATCAAAAATCATAGAGGTGAAAAGGAAGTGACACGATATTTTTCAAGTACTGGAAGAAAAGAACCATCAACATCAACATAGGATCCTATATACACTGAAATATCCTTCATTAATGAAGAGGAAATCAAGACGTTTTCAGAAGAAGAAAGACTATGTAATTTGTCCCCAGCAGACCTACTCTAATGAAATGGCTAAAGAAAATTTGCTAAACAAAAAACAAATGATAAAGGAATGAATCTTGGAACATCAGAAAGCAAGGAAGAAAAACAGAAAAAGGAAAACTATAGCTAAGTATAATAGACATTTATTTTATTCTTGAGTTTTCTAAATTATATTTGACAGTTGAAGTAATAATTATATCACTATCTGATGTTCTAAATGTATGTAGGGAAGATATTTAAAACAATTATAAATGAGGGATGTTAAAGGAGTATAAGGTAGGTAAGGCTGCTACACTTCACTTCAACTTAAAAAGTGTTACAACAATTGACTGTTAGACATCCTGTATGAACAACGTAGTGATGATATGACACATATGATTCCATTTAGACTACAATCTTGAAATTACAAAATGATAGAGACAGAGATAAAGTGTTGTTTACCAGTGGTTAGGGATAGCTGGAGAAAGGGATGGGTGTGACTCTAAAGGGCTGAGAGGGATGCCAATGTTAGAATAATTTTGTATATTAATAGTGATAGTGTTTACACAAATCTGCAAGCAAGAAAATGGCATAGACCTATACACACATGTGGTACCAATGCTAATTTCTTGGTTTTTATACTTCACTATTGCTGTATTAGATGTAACCAGTAGAGGAAACTGAATGAACTGAGGCACAGAACCTTCCTATACTGTCTTTACAACCCTCTGTGAATTTACAATGTTTCATATGACAAAATTTAAATAAAACCTGCATCATCTGTGAGCATAGTAATAAATTAGCTAACTTTTGAAAATAGGCTCAGAGTGAAGAGATTTAATACATTCTTTTCTTTTCTGGGATTTAGGAGGTCTTAAATTTCAGAAAGGTGGAATCATTCCAGGAGACAGTAACTCCGTGAAGAACTAGATTAGGCTGTGAGCTCAGTCATTCTATCTTGCATTCAAAGAAATAATGTAACTGCTTTTTGAAAAACATAATGCTAGGTGGGAAAGTCAAAGTCAAGTAAAACAAAGTCCTCACTTCCCAGAGACCTGAAGCTTATTAGGAGAATACAGGCATGTAAGCAAATCAAGGCTCTAAAAGCACTATTGATTATGTGGCTCTTTGTACAGAATATACTGAGAGTTCAAGGGAGATGTAGCACTATCAAGGCTGCCTAAAGAGAGGATTCTTCTTGAAGGAGAGAATTTTCCATCTGAGTTGAAGGATAAATAGTTCACCAGATAGAAAAGGATGAAAAACAGGGCAAAAGGCTCATATATGATTTCTCTTTGTAAATTTAGCACCTAAAACTGATGGTTACTATTCAAGAGGTACTCCATAAATATGTGAAACTCTGGGAGGTCAGGACTGTATGGAAGGGAGATGAATTCAAATCATGAAAGGCAAGAAAAAGAATAAATTCCCATATTTCCCGAGGTGTGCTTTACCAGGTGTGCCAAAATTTATTTCTCTTCTATAATATGAGTCTAACTAGAGACGAGCTGAACAATAGAATTTTTTTAAATAAAACAAATTTTCAATGCTATTTTCTTTAAAAATTTAAACCAAAGTTTAATGAATAGTTTTAGTAAATTATTGGAATTTGTAAGTTCTAAAGTTTTATATCACTTTTTGTGTTTGTTTCTAAAAATGTTAGCCATTATAAAATAGAACTGAAGAAAGATTTCAATTTGCCAATTTGAAACTTTGTAATCAACAGAAGATATAAAAATAAATCTCAAATTCTTTAGGCAATATCTGTGGAAATATATAAAAGCTCCTGTTATTGAGTTGTTATTTAAATGACAATTATAAACTGTTCGCTACTATGTGTGAATTTAAGACTTGGAGGCTAGTCCATACTCAATTTATTAAAACTGGGGCAGAAAGTCAGAAGTGGAAAACTAGTTAAATGTAATCTTTAGCTCTCCACAGGCTAGATGAGTTAAATGGTTATATAAACCTCTTGTTTCTCAATAGGTAACGATGCCTCAGAAGACAGTATTTTGTTTTCACTTTCACAATAACAGATGATATTTTAGCAAACAAAAAAATCTTAATTCTTATTGGCATTTAAAGTCACAATGGAAAAATATATGCAATTGGTGTTGGCAGAGCTGTGCATCCTGTAACACATCATTTGCTGTTATATTTGCCATGATCCTTGAAACTTCGTCAGGTGTTATATAGGCAAGCCAATGTTTAGAGCTAAATTTATATGATTTTTCCTCATGGTAGACAATGAGGTGTTTAAATTGGAGGTTATTCAGTTGTTATAATTCATTTAGATGTACAATCAGATAATTTACATTGCAAACCATAAAAGAGGCCACTTCTGAATTTTTGCCCTTATAGAAATACATATGTGAATAAATTAAAAATACAATGGTAACACATTCAGTATTCAATTAAGATAGCATATAATACATGTAAAATACATGTATGTGTACATGTGCATGACACATGTGATGTGTGTGTGCAAATGTAAATATATATAATATTATAACCAGATGTCTTTCTTGCATGTGCTAATGAATGTTTTCTAAATGCCAGGCACTCTACTTAGTATTTTATTTTTCTCATTTATCCTCAAGAATCCTAAGAGATATGTAATATTTCTTCATTTACAAATTTATAATTTATAAATGTATGAGACCACTGAAGCCTAGAAAGGTTAAGTGAACTGTGCAAATTCACCCAGGTGGTAAAAGGTCAAGCCACAGAGCTCAGATAAAATGACCAGTCTGACTTTAGAAGTCATATATGGAGACAGTAGATCCCCAACACATTACTACTGAAGCAAATGGTCACTAAACATGCAAAATGCATAGGAATATGTGTCTCTTAAGCTCGTTTAATTTTTAAAAAACACAGTCAACATTTCTCAAACGGAGCATTTAATTCACTATGGGAATTTGTCAAAAGTCATTCCACAGTAATTTTCTAACATATGAAAAAAAATTATGACATTTTCAAGGAATAGAAATTAAGCAGTCCATATGGACATGTTTCTCCTGGAAACAACATATTTTGGCTCAGTGCTGGACCATGCATCAGAGACTGGGCAGGCTCTAGCTTAGGTCCCAGAGCCACTTAATGATTGTTTTAGCAGGAGGCACCAACACTTGAACAGAGTTAAACCAGGCACTTGTGCAAATGAGTTCTGGCTCCACCTCTGTGAACAGCTGATAGAAGACAGACTTCAAGTGTTCTAGTCTGGGAGAACTTCAGGGCATGTAATGGTGTTTTTAGTCACATGCTCACATTAAACTGCTTTATAGAATGATAGAACTAGGAGGTATCGGAGAGAATGTCTCATTTAACTCCCACATTTGGCAGCCAGGACTGGAGAATAAAGTGATCGATCCAAAGCCATGCAGATAATCAAAGGCAGAGTTAAGGGGAATTGAGATCTCCTGGCTCAAATGCAGTGATTTCAGTAGCTCCTAAAAACGGCTGAGAAGTGGTCTTTTCATTTTAAGTATGAAACCTAACTTCAGTGGCTGGAGTTTAAAGGGGAGGATTTTTGGTTCGTGTTAATAAAACAGCCACAACAATAGCAACAACAACTAGCTTTTCTCTTCTTCTTTCACCAGTATTTTTGCTCTATTGACTCTACTCTCAAGGTTTCCCAATGCAGCAGCTGACTCTAGAGGCTCTAGCTTCAGCATCTTCTGAAGTTCAAGTGAAAAAGAAAAGAGAATCTCCCGGCCAGTCGTGGTGGCTCACGCCTGTAATCCCAGCACTTTGGGAAGCTGAGGCAGGTGAATCACCTGAGGTCAGGAGTTCAAGACCAGACTGGCCAACATGGCGAAATCCCGTCTTTATGAATAACACAAAAAACTAGCCAGGCATGATGTTGGGTGCCTGTAATCCCAACTACTTGGGAGGCTGAGGCAGAAGAATTGCTTGAATCCAGGAGGCGGAGGTGGCAGTGAGCTGACATTGTGCCATTGCCCTCCAGCCTGGGCAACAGAGTAAGACTCTGTCTCAAAAAAAAAAAAAAAAAAAAAAAGAGTGAGAATCTTGCTTTCTTCAAACAATCTTGAGTCTGACTTTTTCTGACCAGAATTAAGCTTGTACTTGTCCCCGAAAAATCATCAGTGCTACAGTAATGAATTTACCAATTGAGGCAGAATTTAGGTCACATGCCTCTGCAAAGCCTCTTCAAAACAACATGACTGAGAGTGGGGTAGAGGTATTGGGGATATTTTCAACAGGAGAAAGGTAAATGAATGGAGAGTGCCAAAACAACTTATATCAATTATACAAATGTAAATACCACCAAAATAAAGTATGGAAATCAATACTTTCACCTATCTTAATGGAGTATAAGATTTATTCTGTTGAATATTTGCTATATTTCACTTACTTTCCACAATCAGCACTCTGTAATATTTAAAGAAGTAAATCAGGCTCCATACACTGAATGAAGACATATCAAAATTTGTGTCACGACATATTCCTTAGATTAGTTACTTTTTTTGTCTGTATGTTTGTTTATGAGACAGTTATTCACTCTCACCCACACTAAAGTGTGGTGGGGTTAACATGGCTCACTACAACCTCAGCATCCTGGGTCCAAGCTATCTTCCCACCTCGGCCTCCTGTGTAGCTAAGACCACAGGTGGCCACCTCTATGCCCAACTACCTTTTAAGTTTTTGTAGAGATGGGGTCTCATTTTGTTGCCCAGCCTGGTCTCGAACTCCTGGGCTCAAGCTATTCCCCCAGCACTTTGGCTTGGCTTCCCAAAGTGTTGGGATTATAGGCATGAGCCAGTGCACTCAGCCTTACATATTTTTAATAAATCAATTTAAACAAAGAAGGAATAGAAACATATTTTAAACGCAATGATTAACAAACCAAACTGTATGGCAAATTATGGGAAGGGACAGCAGAGTGGAAAAATGTTATCCCACCTGCAGAAGGTGGAAAGGTAATAATATGAAATAAATATTTTTACCTGTCTTAATACAGTAATAGATTTTTTCTGCTGGATATTTTCTGTATTTTAACCACCTTCCACATTCAGCACTCTGCACTCTGTTACCCAACTATTCCTTTTAATTTTCCCATAATACAACTTTTTAATATTTTATGTAATATATGTATTTGTTATTTATTTGTTTTACTGTGTTTCCTACTAGAATGTAAGATTCCAAAATTTGGATTTCTTTGTCCTTGTTGCTGATATAACCCAGTGTCTAAAAGAGTGCCCAGCAAACAGCAGAAATGCAATAGATATTTATTTAATGCTATAGAATCTTGTATGGTAGCCATTAGCCACATGAGATTATTTATATTTTAAGTTAGATTATTAAAGTTGATTTTAAAATTCAGTACGTTATTCACACTAACCACATTTTAAATGCTCAGCACTCACATGTGACTAGAGGTTACCATGTCGGGATGGTGCAGCTATAGATCATTTCTATCATTTTATAAAGTTCTATCAGACATTGCTAGTTTAATAAATGAATAAATATTCAAAGTAATGACGAAGATAAGTAGGTGTCATGATAATAATTGTCAGATTAATGAAATTAACATTTAAAACTATAAAGCTACACTAAGTCTTGAAAGACTATATAGAAAACAGAGTATTAAGTTCCAACAAAAAGTTTTTGATAAAACATGTCTGAATTTGAATCTCTATTAATTAGATAAAAGCAGAAAGACTCAACTGTTTGGGGACAGATCTGAAAGTGGAAGTTAGCAAATCGTAGGCCATTAAATGTAATAGTCATTAATTTTTAAATTACACCAAAAAAAAAAAAAAACCTTTCTCAGCTTATTATTCTCAGCAAAATTACTTCATAAAAATAAGAAAAAAAAAACAGGTATCTAATTTTTAATGAAAATAAATGACATTTTTAAACTAGAACTATACTATATGAACATGGACAGCCAACAGAGGAATGAAAACTGGCATAATATCAGCTTTGTAGTGTCTCACTTTTATTTTTAAATGGATAGCCAAGGAATCACTGGGCCTTTGTGAAAAGTCTTTGACATGGAAGAGTGAAGCCAAAATAACTTCATGAAGAAAGGAATGTTAGAAACAAGAGATAACATTAAGCCCAGAAAAAAAAAATCCTCAGAGAAATATTATCTTGCATCTATGCAACAAAATGTGGTGTCATAAACAGTGGTAAGGAAGAGAGAAGAAAGAGATTCAAATAAAGAAAAGAGAAATATTAAAGAAAAGAGTAAGCAAGCAAACTCTGAAATAAAAAATAAAATGACAACTGTTTTTAATTCAAAATGAAATAATTTTTTAATTGGTGGGGTAGCAGGGACAGAAAAAATGGTAAAGTCTCAGGCTCTATCCAGGAGGTCAAAAGTCTAACGAATAGGTGTTCTGTAAAATGTAGAGGGAAGATGGCAGAGAATAAATCATCAAGGGAATAATTAAAGTAAATTTCCTAGATGCAAACAATTTATTAATATTAAAATGAACACAAAAGGAAGTGTAAACACTATATACTCATGGCACAATAATAATCAATAAATAATATTTGTATAGTCACAATAATTTATTTTAACATGTGATATAACTATGTTGGCCAGATAAGAGAAGAAATGAGTATAAGATAATTTTTTAAAAATCTCATCTACCAACCAAAAAAATTCATAGAAAATTGGTAATTAAAGAATGATAACTTGATGAATATTATTTGAAAATCTGGTAAATTTTTAAAATATCTAAAATAATTGAAAACAGCATTTCTGTTTTCTTTTTAAAAAAGAAAAACATTCCATGCTCATGGATAGGAATAATCAACATTGTTAAAATGGCCACACTGCCCAAAACAATTTATAGATTCAATGTTATTCCTATTAAAGTACCACTGACATTCTTCACAGGACTAGGGAAAACTATTTTAAAATTTATGTGGAACAAAAAAGGAGCCCAAAAAGCCAAGACAATCCTCGACAAAAAAGAACAAAGCAGGAGGTATCACATTACCCAACTTTAAACTATACTACAGGGTTACAGTAACCAAACAGCACTGTATTGGTACCAAAAACAGACACGTAAACCAAAGCAACAGAATAGAGAACCCAGAAATAAGACCACACACCTGCAATGATCTGATCTTCAACAAATCTGACAAAAACAAGCCATGGGCAAAAGATTCCCTAGTCAATAAATAGTGCTGAGATTAAAACTGGACCCTTTTCTTACATCATATACAAAAATTAACTCAGAAGCGATTAAAGACTTAAATGTAAAACCCAAAACTATAAAAACCATGGAAGAAAGCCTAGACAATATCATTCAGGACATGGGCATGGGCAAAGATTTGATGACAAAGATGCCAAAAGCAATTGCAACAAAAGCCAAAATTGACAAATGGGATCTAATTAAACTAAACTTCTGCACAGCAAAAGAAACTAAGAGAGTAAACAGACAACCTATAGAATGGAAAAAAATATTTTCAAACTATGGATCTGACAAAGGTCTAATATTCAGCATTTATAAGGAACTTAAGCAAATTTATAAGAAAAAAATTCAAAAAGTGGATAAAAGACATGAACAGACACTTTTCAAAAGAAGACATGCATATGGCCAACAATCATACAAATAAAAGATGAATACCATGATCATTAGAGAAATGCAAATCAAATACACAATGGAATACCATCTCATGTCAGTCAGAATGGATATTATAATATTAAAAAGTCAAAATATAACAGTTACTGGCAAAGTTGTGGAGAAAAAGGAATACTTAATGCACTGTTGGTGGGAGTGTAAATTAGTTCAGCCATTGTGGAAGACAGTGTGGCAATTCCTTAAAGACCTAAAGATAGAAGTACCATTTGACCCAGCATCCCATTGCTGGATAGATACCTAAAGGAACATAAATCATTATATTATAGAGACACATACACATACATGTTCCTTGCAGCACTATTCACAATCTCAAAGACATGAAATCAGTATAAATGCACACCAACAATAGACTGGTTAAAGAAAATGTGGTACATATACACTGTGGAATATTATAAAGCCATAAAAAAAACAATGAGATCATGTCTTTTGCAGGGACATGGTTGGAGCTGGAGGCCATTATCTTTAGCAAACTGACAGAAACAGAAAACCAAACACTACATGTTCTCACTTATAAGTGGGAGCTAAATGATGAGAATACATGGACACAGAGAGAGGAACAACACACACTGGGGCCTATTGAAGAGTGGAGGATAGGAGGAGAGAGAAGATCAGAAAAAATAACTAATGTGTACTAGGCTTAATACCTGGGTGATGAAATGATCCATAAAATAAACCCCCATGACACAAGTTTACCTATATAACAAACTTGCACTTGTACCTCTGAACTTAAAAGTTAAAACAAATTAAATCTCTAAAGTTTTTATAGTATTACTTGCCTTTTATAACTATCTGTATGTAGTGTGTAGACAAAAATAAAACACTAAGCTGTTAAAAACTAAACATATTAGTCTATAATTACTTAAGAACTAAATGTTCTGTTTTTTTTCTTCTTAGGTCATTTTTCGGAAAATATGATTATTATATACATAAGCCTCTGTATTACATAACAAAAGGAAACCTCAGCTTTGCACTCTTATTATTATCAGCATGTACATCCAAGTGATGCTTTTTTACCATTTAAACATTTATTTCTAGCAAGTTTCAATAATTATAGGCCACAGAATGAAGAAAGATATGTTCTTCTGTCAGTTTATATATACAGCTAGATTATATATTGTATAAGAATTTCTTCTATTATCCTTTTCTAATGTTTATGAATACTTTCCCAATGTCTAAATAGTTTTAAAAACTGCCTCTAGTTTTCTACACCTATAAAAAATAAAAAGCAAAACAAGAATGACATTTGTATTATAATATTATTTATGCTTATCGATATGGAGAATTTTTTTATTCTGTGTGAAGCTTTAGAACATAATTTTATTTTACACTATGTGAGTATGTACGCCTAGTCTTGAACAAGAATCTTAATGCTATACTTTCATTTTTTGTGGATACAAGGTGTGTATATATATATATATATATATATATATATATATATACAGTACATGGGATAGAGTCATACAACGTAAAATAAGCACATCATTGAAAGGGGGTATCCATCCTCTCAAGCATTTATCCTTTGAGTTACAAACAATCCAATTACATTCTTTATTTTAAATTATACAATTAAGTTATTATTGACTCTAGTCACACTATTGTGGTATCAATAGTGGGCCTTACTTATTCTTTCTATTTTTTTTTTTTTGTACCCATTAAAATATTCCCACCTCCCCGCCAGCCTCTGACTACTCTTCCCAGCCTCTGGTAAACATCTTTCTACTCTCTATGTCCATGAGTTCAATTGTTTTGAATTTTAGATCCCACAAATAACTGAGAACATGTAATATTTGTCTTTCAGTGCCTGGCTTATTTAACCACGTCACTGCAAATGACTGGATCTCCTACTTTTGAGGCTGAACAGCACTCCATGGTGTATCTGTACCACCTTTTCTTTATTCATTCATCTGTTGATAGACACTTATGTTGCTTCCAAATCTTAGCTGTCGTAAAGAGTGCTACAACAACATAGGAGTACAGATCACTCTTTGATACACTGATTTCATTTCTTTTTGGTATATATCCAGCAGTGGGATTGCTGGATCATATGGTAGCTCAATTTTT
The DNA here is from genome assembly GCF_009761245.1 of Sapajus apella. Classification (NCBI taxonomy): domain Eukaryota; kingdom Metazoa; phylum Chordata; class Mammalia; order Primates; family Cebidae; genus Sapajus; species Sapajus apella. The sequence continues at coordinate 73,816,678 of NW_022436946.1, read as the reverse complement.
AGTTTATGAGGAACTTCCACACTATTTTCCATAGTGGTTGTACTAATTTAATTCCAACCAACAGTTTACAAGTGTTCCCTTTCTCCACATCCTCACCAGCATTTTTTATTACCTGTCTTTTGGATATAAGCAATTTTAACAGGGGTAAGATGATGTCAGTGTAGTTTTGGTTTTCATTTATCTGAATAATGGTACATTTTCAACAGACGCTTTCAGAGTGTTTGATAGTCCAACGGACTAGCCACCATTCAAACATGTACGCCTATATGTATTCATTCAATAAATGCTCACCAAGAACTCACTAGAGCTGCACCACTCATTGCAGTTTTCTCAAAGATCTCACTAGAATTTAAGCTTCATAACAGCAGAGTTTTTGTCTACTGTATTTAATGTCATCTCTCTATGATAGAAAATGGTGCCTGGCATGTAGATGATGCTCAGTACATGTTTATCTCTTGATTTACGCACAGAAGAAATACTACTTAGTGTTTGAGAGTTGGATAATACTAGATTAAAGCTCTGGATCTGAGACTTGCTATATCTGTGATCTTGTCAAATACCTTAAACCCTCTGTATATATACTCCCTTATCTATGAAACAGAAATAAGATGCATATAGTTCTTGTAAAAATTAAATATGGAAAAAGTATAAAATGTACAACTTAGTATACATTTTAGAACAATGTTATAAAATGTATAACACTAGCTAGAACAAAATTATCAGTAAATGGTATCTGTAACTATTAATTCAGTTAGCCTCATAGAAAAAACATAAAATTTATTTATAACCATAACAAAACTGAAGTTTACTACAGCAAAGATTTGTGCCAATAAATTTTTAAAAATGCAATTACCTAGAGTTTTCTCATTGGGAAATTATCAGAAAAACACATTTCTGGAAGGAAAATCTTCCTAATTTTGATTTTTTCTTTGTCTATAGAACAGTTGACTAAATTAGTACTGATGATAATTTTAATGTTAAATTTTATAACTGTTAGACTTATGATGATCCCAAATCCCTCATACCTCTTTAAACTTCAACAGTACAAGTTAGGAAATGTGTTACTGGAGGTAAAAACCAGCCTCAGACCAAGTGTTGAAAAGTGCCTCCCTCACAGTGTCTTCCCAGCCTATAGGAAGTCCCATGATGAGAACCTGGCCTAAATCCGGCTATTTGTTTAGGTAGATGTCTTCTCATCTCTGTAAGATGTTAACTGAAAGGTTAAATTAGAGTGTTAGTGACACAGTTTAGACATGATCCTTTCAAGATGGTGTTTGAGTAATTCACATGCAGTGAGTACTAAGAAAAAGAAATAGAAACATTGGGTGAAACCTGTCATTTACCCATATGTCAAAAGATTTGAGAGTTCTCACGCTTTCCCTAACTGTAGTAGAGATATTTGGTTAGAAGATGCAAAAATCAATACTATTGAGAAAAGCTAGTTATAACTAGAGAAATTCTTCACAATATTTCATGTGACCACTATTCTTTTCTTTAACTCACAACCACTAAAGAAAATAAAAAATGTTCTAAAGAAATCTATGAGAAAATTATCACTATTGATTATAAGTGTTTTCTTATTGATATATATCCTTCATGTCTTATATATAAATGTTCATAGATATATCCATATTTATATATGGATATATATATCCTCCATATATACATATGAAACCATTAGATGACAAAGGCAACATAATAAAAGCAATAACAATAACGATGATATTTTATGATTTGGCCAGAGGGACTTTTATATACATATACATATACATATATATACACAAATACACATACACACACACACACATATACACATGTGTATATATGCATGTACACACATACAGGTACATACATATATACACACATGTATATGTATGTACATACATACATATGTATATACACATATACACGTGCATATATACACATACATGTGTATATATGTATATATGTGTATATGTGTGTGTATATATATATACATATATATACACATACAACAAAAGATGATGAGATTTAGTCAATCAGAAGATTATTTAAATTGAGATCAGAAGTGGAAAAGCCACAGAAAGACTAAATACAATGGAAATCATTAATATATAACAAAATGCAAGGGTTATTATGTTTTTATCAACTTAAAAATAAATAACAAAATTTAGGTTTAGAACACGGTGTCAAAGTGGAAATGCACTAATTTCCTCATAGTGAAAACTGAGAGCCAACTACTGCTATGCAAAAGTATAGTTACAAAAAATATGACTCTAATGTTTTAATTTTTTAAATAATTTTTAGAAACTTGGATGGGCTTTTAGAGATTAATATCTCTTATATAGAAACATGTATTTGAAGTTCTACAGGTACTTCCATTCCCTATGAAATATAAACTCAAATGTAACAATTTATATATTTAAAACAGTATATATAAACGTATATTTATATATTTAAAATAGTATACATTTTACAAATGTTTTTATCTTTCAGTTTATATATATGTATATAGGCATAGATGCCTGGAATTATGTCCATCTAAAAATTCTGGGTGATATAATTTTAGTTTTTTTCTGTACTGGCTAAAGTTCTTGTAATAAGCATGCATCATTTTTATAAAGTAACAACATCATCTTTCTAAAAATATATTTCTAAAGAAACAAGAGAAGAGAATAAATAAGGGATGTCAGTGACAGCATTAGACCAAATACCCCCAGGTCTGAAGGTGTCATTCCAGTTTCCTTGATATATGACTATATCCATTAACATACAGAGCCACCCAATAAAAGTCACTCCCATTTCTGAGAAAATACATTTCAGAGTTTTCTCTGGGACCCAGAGAAATGTGTTGTTTAAAGGCACCAATATCAGTTCTGTACTACTGATCACATGTATTATTTGTCTTTCCTTTGTGCATAATTTAGCATTATTTATATTTTATTTGATATTTTTCACCCAGAGAAAATTAATTTGTTATTTCAGCAAACATGTATGTATCACTTACAAATATGAGGTGGTAAAAGGTGAATGTGACCATCATAAGCTGACAATTTTCTCTGGGAGACAAACACAGTGCAGGTCATGAGGGTCATTAATGATTTGCTAGGCAACTGAGAAACTGCAAGTTTGAGAAATCAGTATTTTCTCAACCTGTACTACCATGCCCTTAGTCCCACAGATTGTTCCTTCAAATAAATTAAGTTCAATGCCAGATGGATATGATGTGATTTATAAAAAATAAAATTTATTCAGAACGTTTCTATTTAGAAATGTGTTGGCAGTATAAGTTATACATTATGCATTATTTATATTCCTTCTTAGTAACTAACAAAAATAACTTTTAAAAATAATAAATTTCTGTGGTTTCCCATATGGTCTCTTAGAGTCCTTGTTACTATTTGTGTTCAGTGCCATTCAGTTTATTTTTAAATGGATTTTCCATTGAAAGCTTAAACTGATGTCTAATGGAATTAATGCATAAAGTAAGGGTCAGACAGCATGAATTATTCATTGGGTGCTCACACTTGCATTTATGGTTAAGTTATCATAATATATCATAGTTGCCATAGAGAATGTTAACCTAAAACCAACATTTCTAACTCTTTTTAAAGTTCCTTTATATTTCATATGTATTATAACATTCCTAGCATCAGGGACAAAAGATTATTAAAGAATAAAATTATAACTTTAAATAAAATATTATATTTAATGAACATGGAATTGTACATTTATACTTTCATAAGATATTTTACAATATTTTTAAAGCTTTCAACTTCTTTAAATACTGCTTGAATATATATTTTAGTACATTTTAGTCTAGAATACTGAATTCTATATCCCTTAAGATTATACATGAACACAAAGTGAGAAAAAAGTATCAAATTTGATCTGCAATATAAACATTACTAAGGTTATTTAGGTATTTCTTTTTTTAACTTAATTCTTTAAGTTAAATTACTATAACTTAGAATAGTGACATACTTAGTTCATTTCTAAGGCATGTGTCTACAATGGAGTTTACAGGCTATGAGTACCTGTGCACTTAGAAAAAAATATAAAACTCCTCCCGATGACCTGCCCAGGTTTGTGTGATTTGCTCTCTGATCACAATTGATCACAGCTCCTCTAGCTTTCCCCCTACTTGCTACTCTCTAGCCACACTGGCCTCTCTGAACACTGTAAGCTCATTCCTGACTCTCTCCTGGCTCTTCCCTTTGCCAACCAAGTTCTCCTCAAATCACACCGTGTCCCAGCTGAACATTAAGGGCTTAGTTCAAATGTTTTGGGGAAAACATTTTTTTTGTTATATTTTCTTCATAACCCATTGCTGTTTGAAGTTAGCTTGTTGATGTATTTCTGAGTCCAGAAACGATAATTATATGTTGATTACTGCCTCATCTCTGGGTTGTAACCACCAAGAGACTAGCTGCTTTTCGTCTGTTGGTCTCTGTGTTCCCTATCACAAGCCAAGGAGTATACCCAAGATGAAATAAGCTATCATCAAATATTTGTAGAGGGAACGAATCAGGATCATCTAGGGCAGGGGTCTACAAACTTTTTCTGTAAAGGGCCAGATAATAAATAGTTCGGCTTTGTGTCTTTTTAATTTTTTTCTTTTTTCTTTTTCTTGGATTAAAAATGTAAAAATCACTCTTAGGCTTTACAAAGGTGAGCCATTGCCCATGGGTCATAGGCCTAGTTTCCTGGCCCCCAATTGCTTGTTCATTGTGGATTGCTGCTTCAGGACCCTGAATTGGAGTCTGTCTAGAAATGAGGCTCAGAAATCTTCATATTCTGAAGGATCTCAATCCATTTTGAGCCATTGATAAATTTGAGAACTGGGGGATTAAAATATAGAAAATAAGTTTAGGAAGCCCACCTAGGAAAGCAAATAATAACAATAAATTTACAAGTAGTATTTTTTCAACAAAATTTTAAATAATGGTTTAGTTTTTATAAGATTTCTTATAAAATAATTTTATAAGAATTATTAATTAAAGTCTCCATATCTAATGAGCAGCAGTACTTTATCCACTTTCTTATGACACCAGGAACTGGAGTTTGTTTATGCTATTCCATTATAGAAGTGAGTTCTACAATTTAAACTTGAATTTCAATGAAAAATTCAACACTTTCTTCTCCATCCATTTTCAGACATTGCAGCAGGCACCAGTGCTCACTACAAAGCCAAATCCTTTCTTTAGTAAAGGCTGCCATGTGATTGGGTCACTAAGGGAAGAAGGCTTTTAACAAGAATTTCTTCAAAAGGCTCTTAAATTCTATTTCTGTTCATTGGTGTGCAGTGTTTCAGTGAAATGGAAAGTGCAGCTGTGATTCTTATTTTCAACATAAGAATCCTTTATTCATCACAGGCCTTGAAAACATTTTTCCTTCTATCGATTGTAGTGGCAAATGTGATTTATCATTTGCTAAATACTAGGGCAAAATAATTAAAAGGAACAACTTTGATCTATTTTTATGTTTTGAATACAGGTTTTACCATTTATATTAAGCCTAAATCATGTTTTCTCATTTAATCTGACTTCAAATATGTCCAGTTCAAAGCTTTGTTAATAATTTGTTTTATTTTATACATTAGTAGTGTTTATATTCTTATTATTTATCTATAATGCTTTTTTTAAACTTTAGCTATGTCCGAGGGCTGCACTGAGCACTCCTATGCATGGTCTGTTTTAACTCTCTTTTTGCTAATTGCTGTCCTCATTTTGCAGAGGAAGAAGTCAAAGCAGAAAAATGATTAGGAAATCAACCCAGGCCACACCCATGGTAGGAAGTAGAGCTGAAAGTGTTATTATTTCAGGCAAGTCTGGAAAATGCCAGTAGAGAAGAAGAAGAAGAAGAAAAAAAGAATAAAGCAAAGAATATGAACAAAAACAAAAGAAGAAAGAAATAAGGAGGTAAGGGAGGAGTAGGGAACAAAAAGTGATCATGGGTTCTTTCCATTTGATCAGTTTTCTCAAGATAATGACCAAAACAAAAAAAAAAAATGAAGAACAGCATTTCTCTCCATGTCTCTTACCTTCTTCCTTTCAGCGTTTTCTTTAACTTCTCTGTGCAAAGTATTATGTTGCTGCATAAAATAAGGTGCTCGTATTTTATTATGTTTCCTAAACTTGGAGTATTTTGAAAACAAAAGACTTTGCTAGACACAAAAAGAAACTCATACTTAACCAAATCACATTTACTAAACTTCTATCACTTCAAGCTAATTTTTACCCCAATAAATTATCAATTAAAGGTCAGATAAAACATAACCAATCTGAACCAAAAGTTTCTATTTGATTCAACATTCTCTCTTCAAAGGGAAGTTTTCTCAGAAAACAAGCAACTTCATAATAGATTCCAAGACATGGAGTCAGAGTGCTAAGAACCCAGAATATCATAAAGAAAGGAGACTAAAATATGGATAGTCACGTACATACACGTGTCTGCAAGACATGCACATGCACACACACACACCCAGCTTTCTATCCAGAAAATGTTTGAAGTGCTTATTGTGCTGTTGCCATGTAAACATATAGAAACTGATTTCTATGGTTATTTCAGTTGTTTTCAAAGCTATTTTTTATATCCAATGCCAATTGTTTAAAAAGATATTTATTATAAGATCTAACTCTAATTGCTCTTACGAAATTGAAGTTCTGCACCTCTAAGATCTGTTTTTCCAATTAGAATTTTTACATAATAAAGAGATGATGACAGATGTCTAATAAATCATGACTTACAACTCTCAAGATAAAGTATTTTGGCATCTAAGCCTTTCGTTTCTAAAATGAGTTTCCCTCAAGGATAGGGACCTTACTGATTCGTCACTGCATCTTCAGTACCATGAAGCACATGTATTACTAAATGAATGTGCTAAATAAACAAATGAGTATTTCTGATCCACACCAATCAAACTCTCCCCCATCAAGAATTTTCCTACTTTTTCTACTTCTTTCTAGGAAAAGGAGTTGTGAATTCAATTGCTTAGAATATGAAACATTAGTTAAACCACATTCAGTGATGCTATCAGTTTGCTATATCTTACTGGTAACAAACTTTCCCACTTCTTCCCTATCAATGCATCAGGATCTCTTCTTCTTTTTTTTTTTTTTTCACCTGGACAAGACTTCTTTTGCTATGAGAAGTCTATCCCTTTCTCTTTATGACTCAGCTCTAAGAATGTGTGGCTGGTTGGGCAGACTTGAGATCTTCCCCATATTCACAGTCATATTACTCTCTCTTTCCATAGGCATGTGTGAGCACGTGGGTTCCAAAATTCAGATTCAAAATATTCAATAGGAAGCCCCAGTTTGGCATGATACCTAAGCCACACTAAAATATCCAAGCTTTTCTACAGCTTTGCTTTGTCATAAAAAACACTTTCCCAGGTACTGATCAAATTGTTGTTCTTTTTCACTCATGACTTTCATTTTGGCATGATACCTAAGCCACACTAAAATATCCAAGCTTTTCTACAGCTTTGCTTTGTCATACAAAACGCTTTCCCAGGTACTGATCAAATTGTTGTTCTTTTTCACTCATGACTTTCATTATTTGTGCACTACCTTCCCGTAGTTAAGAACTACAAATGTGAAGGAAAATTAATGATTGCTTTGGAGTACTCAAGCTTCGCCTTTAAACCTTAACAAACACTTCCTTGTATACCCCTTCACACCCAATGTAGTACTTAAATATTTGTGGAGTACACACCTCATTTTTACAATGAAGATTCCCTATTTTTATGGATTTATTCAATACTCCATAGATGTAGGAAAGCAGAAAGTGTTGGTTTCAGACTACAGCTAAGGCAGAAGCTGTGTAAGGACCTAACTTAAATTTTAATCTAAGTAATAAAGGTAAAATGACATTAAGGGGTTAAGGGACAGTGAATGTTGAGAGAATCAATGTATGGGACATTCAGGAAAGCTGCTGAATTGTTGGCAGAGGGGTTCTGGAAGGAGTGAGCTTAAAAGAGCAAAGGTATTGGTCAGTGATTGGTATGCATAGTAAAAAGTGCAAAAGTGTTGCAGTCATTGATAATGACAAAGTCTAGGGAACTGTCACGGAGAAAGAAGCTAAGGAAGTGTGGAGGCTGGGAGAATTGGAAGAGAGGAAAAGTGCTAGAAAAATCATCTACTTATATAATAAAGACAAGAGTAGTATCAGAACTAAAACCATCAGGCAATGAGAGACAATTACCTGAGGGTGAAATGGCAGTGGCAGGGTATTAATCCAATCATGTGGAACTCAAACATAGAAGGTTTCAGGGAATAATCTTTTTTTTTTTTTGAGACGGAGTCTTGCTCTGTTGCTCAGGCTGGAATGCAGTGGTGTGATCTCAGCTCGCCACAATCCCCGCCTCCCAGGTTCAAGCAAATCTCCTGCCCCACCCTTCCAAGTAGTTGATACTACAGGTGTGTGCCACCACGCCCGACTAATTTTTTGTATTTTTAGCAGAGACGGCATATCACCGGCTTAGCCATGATGATCTCAATCTCCTGACCTTGTCACCCACCTGCTTCAGCCTCCCAAAGTGCTTTATAGGTGTGAGCCACTACACTCGGGCCAGGGCCGAGTGGGCAAAAAAGATGCCCAGCCAATATTTAAGCATGATAGTATAAGCACTATAAGGGAAAAACAAAATAAAACAGACAGACAAATAAAAACAACCCACTACTTATAGAGCTGTAGGGGTGGCAGGGTATTCTAGAGAGAGCCAGGTTTCCACAATGGCAAGAAGATGAAGGATAAGTTCAGAGAACAGGTTAAGCAAATTCTTGCTTAAGATGAACTAAGAAATAAAGAGAAGACGGGGTTTGGGGAGTTGGAGAAAGGAAAGAAAAAGACACAGAATAAAACATGGACAGAGGTGCCAGGGCTTATCATGAAGCCTGACAATTTAAAAAGGGGTGCAGAATAAGTCTTGGCCTAGTAGACTCAAAATAGATAGCAGTGGCCAGGCGGTTAGTGTTGTGAGGTAAGGAGGAATAGATTTCTGTAGCAACCCCCTCACCCCATGCTAAATGTTTCAGTCTCAGTTTACAGTTCATCCTAAACTCTTGATGGGAGAGAAATGACCTGACTCTGAGTGGGTATGCCTACCTATGATCTCTGTCATAGAGGTCAAACTTCTCTAGAAGCCAGAGTCAGATTTCCTTCTCCAATGCAGTATTCAAAGCTACTGAATCACTCTTCATTCTTTAATATTTATGTAACTCCAGGGAGGTTAATTTATCTGAACCACTGTTTCCTGGTCTTAAAATATTAATAGAAACTGTAATAATTAAATGAAGTAACATAAATTTCCTTTGTTAGAGCATGGCTCTTAGTAAACTTTCAGTATATTTTAACTGTCAGTCTTTGTTTCCTCAAATCTTAAGTTAGTCACTCAGGAGCGACCAAAACTCATTTTTTTGTTCTTCTAGTTAAAATTAATTTCTCTCCACAGGCAGACAAGTGACCTCATCAAGCAGCTCTGTGACACTACAGCCAGGTAAATCCACAACGATGGGAAAATACCAATGTAAAAAAGATGAAACCATCAAAGACCAGAACACCTCTTCTCCTTCAAGGGATCACAACTCCTCAACAACACAGGTTCACAGCTTGACCGAGAAGTGCGACGAACTGACAGAAACAGACTTCAGAAGGCGAGTAATAACAAACTTTTCTGAAATAAAGGAACACGTTCTAACTCAATGCAAAGAAACCAGAAAACCTTGAAAAAAGGTTAGACGAAATGCTAACTAGAATAACCAGCTTAGAGAAGAACATAAACGACGTGATGGAGTTGAAAAGCACAGCACGAGAACTACGTGAAGCAAACATAAGTTTTAATAGCTGAATTGATCAAACAGAAGAAAGGATATCAGAGAATGAAGATCAACTCAATGAAATACAAAGAGAAGACAAGACAAGAGAAAAAAGAGTGAAAAGAAATGAACAAGCCTCCAAGAAATATGGGATTATGTGAAAAGACCTAATCTACATTTGATAGGTGTACCTGAATATGATGGGGAGAATGAATCCAAGCTGGAAAATATGCTCCAGGATATTATCCAGGAGAACTTCCCAAGCCTAGCAAGGCAGTCCAAATTTCAAATTCAAGAAACACAGAGAACTCCACAAATATATTTCTCAAGAAAAGCAACCCCAAGGCACATAATTGTCAGATTCACCAGGGTTGAAATGAAGGACAAAATGCTAACGGCAGCCAGAGAAAGAGGTCAGGTCACCTACAGAGGGAAGCCAATCAGACCCACAGCAGATCTCTCGGCAGAAACCCTACACACCAGAAGAGAGTTGGGACCAATGTTCAACATCCTTATAGAAAAGAACTTTCAACCCAGAATTTCCTATTCAGCCAAACTAAGTTTCATAAGCGAAGGAGAAATAAAATCCTCTACAGACAAGCAATTATTGAGAGATTTTGTCACCACCAGACCTGCCCTACAAGAGCTCCTGAAAGAAACACTAAGCACAGAAAGGAACAAGTATCATTCACGGCAAAAGCAAACCAGTTGGCCAAGACCAAATATGCAATGAAGAAAATGAGTCAACTAATGAGAAAGAAAACCAGCTAGTAACAAAATGGCAGGATCAAATTCACACATAACAATATTAACATTGAATGTAAATGGTCCGAATGCCCCAATCAAAAGACACAGACTGGAAAACTGAGTAAAAAGTCAGAACCCATCAGTGTGCTGTATTCAGGAAACCCATCTCACATACAAAGACACACACAGACTCAAAATAAAGGGATGGAAGAAGATTTGCCGAGCAAATGGAGAACAAAATAAAAGCAGGGGTTGCAATCCTAGTCTCTGATAAAATGGACTTCAAACCAACAAAGATCAAGAGAGATAAAGAAGGATATTACATAATGGTAAAAGGATCTATACAATAGGAAGAGCTAACTATCCTAAATATATATGCCCCAAACACAAAAGCACCCAGATACATAAAGCAAGTTCTTAATGACCTAAAATGAGATTTGGGCTCCCACGCAATAATAGTGGGAGACTTCAACCCTCCACTATCAATATTAGACAGATCAAGTAGGCAGAAAATTAACAAGGATATTCAGGACTTGAATGCAGAGCTGGACCAAGCGGACCTAATAGACATATACAGAAATCTCCACCCCAAATTCACAGAATGTACATTTTTCTCAGCACCACATTGCACTTACTCTAAAATTGACCACATCATTGGAAGCAAATAACTCCTCAGCAAATGCAAAAGAACAGAAATCATAACAAACAATCTATCAGACCACAGCACAATCAGACTAGAACTCAGGATCAAGAAACTCACTCAAACCCGCACAACCACTTGGAAACTGAACAACTTGCTTCTGAGTATCAACTGGATAAACAATTAAATGAAGGCAGAAATAAAAATGTTCTTCGAAACCAACCAGAATGAAGACAAAACTTACCAGAATCTCTGAGACACCTTTAAAGCAGTGTCGAGAGGGAAATTTATAGCAATAAATGCCCACCAGAGAAGAGAGGAAAGATCTAAAATTGACACCCTATTGTCAAAATTGAAAGAGCTAGAGGAACAAGATCAAAAAAACTCAAAACCTAGCAGAAGACAAGAAATAACTAAGATGAGAGCAGAACTGAAGGAGACAGAGACACAAAAAACCCTTCAAAAAAGTCAATAAATCCAGGAGCTGGTTTTTTGAAAAGATCAACAAAATAGACCACTAGCCAGATTAATAAAAAAGAAAAGAGAGAAGAATCAAATAGATACAATAAAAAACAATAAAGGGGATATCACCACAGATCCCATAGAAATACAAACTACCATCAAAGACTGCTACAAACAGCTCTACTCACATAAACCAGTAAACTGGTAAGAAATGGATAAATTCCTAGACACTTGTACTCTACCAAGACTAAACCAGGAGGAAGTTGAAATCCTGAAATAACAAGGTCTGAAGCAGAGACAGCAATCAATAGCCTGCCAATCAAAAAGAGTCCAGGTCCAGATGGGTTCACAATCTAATTCTACCAGACATATGAAGAGGAGCTGCTTCCATTCCCTCTAAAACTATATTAAACAATACAAAAGGAGGGAATCCTCCCTAACTCATTTTATGAGACCAACATCGTCTTGATACCAAAACAAGGCAGAGACTCAAATAAAAAAGAAAACTTCAGGCCAATATCCATGATGAACATTGACGCAAAAATCTTCAATAAAATACTAGCAAAGAGATTGCAACAGCATATCAAGAGGCTTATCCATCACGACCAAGTAGGCTTCATCCCGGGGATGCAAGGCTGGTTCAACACATGCAAATCCATAAACATAATCCATCACATAAACAGAACCAAAGACAAAATCCACATGATTATCTCAACTGATACAGAGAAGGCCTTCGACAAAATTCAACAGCCATTCATGCTAAAAACTCTCAATAAACTAGGTATTGACAGAAGGTATCATAAAAGGATAAAAGCTATATATGACAAACCTACAGCCAATATCATACTGAACGGGCAAAAGCTGGAAGAGCTCCCTTTAAAATTAGGCACTAGACAAGGATGCCCTCTCTCACCACTCCTATTCAACATAGTATTAGAAGTTCTAGCCAGAGCAATCAGGCAATAAAAAGAAATAAACAGTATTCAACTAGGAAAGGAGGCAGTCAAACTGTCTCTATTTGCAGATGACATGACTGTACATCTAGAAGACCCCATCGTCTCAGCCCAAAAGCTTATGAAATTGATAAGCAAATTCAAAAAAGTCTCAGGATACAAAATCAATGTGCAGAAATCACAAGCATTCCTATATACCAATAACAGACAAACAGAGAGCCAAATCAAGAGCAAATTCCCATTCACAATTGCTACAAAGAGAATAAAATACCTAGGAATACAACTAACAAAGGAAGTGAAGGACCTCTTCAAGGAGAACTACAAACCACTGCTCAATGAAATAAGAGAGGACACAAACAGATGGAGAAACATTCCATGCCATACTGCCAAAGTAATCTATAGATTCAATGCTATGCCCATCAAGCTACCAATGACCTTCTTCACAGAACTGGAAAAAAAACACTTTAAACTTCATATGGAATCACAAAAGACCCCACATAGCCAAGACAATCCTAAGCAAAAAGAACAAATCCAGAGGCATCACACTGCTGGACTTCAAACTATACTACAAGGCTACAGTAATCAAAACAGCATGGTACTGGTACCAAAACAGAGACATAGGCCAATGGAACAGAAAAGAGACCCCAGAAGAAACACCACACATCTACAACCATCCAATCTTTGACAAACCCAGCAAAAACAAAAATGGGGAAAGGACTCCATGTTTAATAAATGGTGTTGGAAAAACTGGCTAGCAATGTGCAGAAAGCAGAAACTGGATCCCAACCTGTCACCTTACACCAAAATGAACTCCAGATGGATCAAAGATTTAAACATAAAACCTAACACCATAAAAACACTAGAAGAAAACATAGGCAAAACCAAACAGGACATAGGCATAGGCAAGGACTTCATGACTAAAACACCAAAAGCAATGGCAATAAAAGCCAAGATAGACAAATGGAACCTAATTAAACTCCAGAGCTACTGTACAGCAAAAGAAACCATCATTAGAGTGAATTGGCACCCAATAGAATGGGAAAAAATTTTTGCAATTTACCCATCTGACAAAGGGCTAATGTCCAGAATCTACGAAGAACTAAAACAGATATACAAGAAAAAAACAACCTCATTCAAAAGTGGGCAAAGGATATGAATAGACACTTTTCAAAAGAAGATATATATGAGGACAAAAACATATGAAAAAATGCTCATCATCACTGATCATTAGAGAAATGCAGATCAAAACTGTACTGAGTTATCATCTCACGCCAGTTAGAATGGCAATCATTAAAAAATCTGGAGACAACAGATGCTAGAGAGGATGTGGAGAAATAGGAACACTCTTACACAGTTGGTGGGAGTGTAATTAGTTCAACCACTGAGGAAGACACTGTGGTGATTTCTCAAGGATCTAGAAACAGAAATTCCATTTGACCCAGTAATCCCATTACTGGATATATACCCAAAGAACTATAAATCGTTCTACTACAAAGACATGCACACGTATGTTCATTGCAGCCCTGTGTACAATAGCAAAGACCTGGAACCAACCCAAATCCCACCAATGATAGACTGGACAAAGAAAATATGGTACATGTACACCATGGAATACTACACAGCCATAAAAAGTGATGAGTTCATGTCCTCTGTAGGGACTTGGATGAATATGGAAACCATCATTCTCAGCAGACTGACACAAGAGCAGAAAGCAAACACCATATGGTCTCACTCATAGGTGGGTGTTGAACAACGAGAACATGAGGACTCAGGGAGAGGAGCACTGGGGGCAGTTGAGGGGGAAGGGGAGAGACAGTGGGGGATGGGGAGGGAGGGGAGGGTGTGGAGGGATAACATGGAGAGAAATGCCAGATTAGTATGCACCTAAAATAAATAAATTCAAAAATAATAATAATATGAGTATTCCAAAAGATTCCATTTCAGCACAAAATACTTTCTGGAATATAAACTATAAATATGAATTTGTGAATTAAAATTTAGTAGGAGAATTGAAGAACTTGAGATAAGCCTAAGTGGCCTGGGGAAGTTAGTTGAAGAAATAACTAAAACAAAAAACGTATTCTCAAATCTTTGTTTTGATTTTTTCATTTTTTAAACTTTGTAATGTAAGGTGGCATTATAGTTGGATTTTAATATTCGTAATATAGAATGTTTAAAATGTTGAGTGTCTACTAAGCTTTAATTAAAAAGATGTTTTTTAAAAAATTAATTTCTCTCCCATACAGAAATTTACCCACTGATTTCAAGAAGGTAGTTAACTTTTATCAAACATTCCTTGAATATAAATCATTTGTATTAGCACCACTACAGCATCTAGGATGGAGAAACGGACTTTTTACATGAAGAAGATGTGTTAATTTGAAACTATTTGGTAATTATTATCATGTCTGTGATATTATTGAATATATTATGTGTTTAAACACTCTACTTCTCTAACAAATGATACTGTATAGACTTCCTGACCTGTGGCATTCACAGTGAAACTAAGCACTATAGTTTAAAAGCTGTGATTGAAACAAAGCAATAAAAACTACAATTTGTTCTTTTTTTATTGAGATATAAATTGGTAGAAAATGGAAAATATGTAATGCAGACTACATTGAGATCATACTTTTTCCTATGAACAGCCTAGGAAAATCAGAATCGTGAATATTCAGACCTTTGAAGATACTTGATTTTTCCAGTAGCATTTCATGTTACTGTCTAATACCTATGTCTAAAGCATAAAGAAATGCTGATACTATGAAAGAATGTTACTTTTCAAGCAAAATAATATAACAAACTCCAGCCAATTCTCCAGCCAGGGAGGATCCCAGAGAGTTTGGTGTGGGAGCATCTGTCGTGGTGTATGGCCAGAGACACCCATCACCCTGGGCTTAACTTGCTCTCATAGAAGACTTTAGCCATAAGGGAGCTGTCAGACCAGAACTCTGCAGGGTGGCCTTGCCCATGGGATCGAGCCAGGCCCACCTGGGCACACCTTAGTCTGCTGGCCTCTCCTGAGGTTTTTCAGAAGGCTGAGTAAGGAGTCTAGATTTTCATCCTCATCCAGCATAGACACATCTGCTTGCAATGTAGCCCCAGATACTTCCCGGGGGCCTGCATTATAGCATAGTGTGCTGAGCCTTATTCTGGATGATGGAAGAGTAGCTAGGTTTGCCAAGCACTGAAAAATTCAAGTGCTGCTAAATGTAATCAACACATAGGGGCCAAATAAAGCTACATATCAATTCAGTTGTTTGGGTTTTCTTCTTTTTGGTAAGTGCATACAAAATGAAAAATAAAAAAGATATAAGGAAACTACACATTGGAAAAACCACTTTCAGGAGACATGGCAGACAAATGGCCAAAATTTTATATACGCATAATTTAAGTAAAAAGAACACAAACTTAAATAAAAAATGATATAATCCAGGGAAAGACAAGTACAAACAGGTTAAAGTATAAACAAACAATTCATAAAACTAAAATATAAATAAATAATGAGAATCCTAAAGGAGGTGAAGGCGTAGGAGAATACTTAGTTGAATATTTAGTTGGTCAGGTACCTTCAGGCTCTCTGGACATTGCAGATGGTCAGGGTTGTTTTCATGCATTTCTTAAAAGAATCTCATTTCTCAGGATGAGGGTACTCTCTCCCGTGGTTTTCTTAATTCAGCTGGATGCATGTCTACTCTCAGTATTCTCCTGTTACTCCTATATCCACTAGGAATAAAGCATTTGCTTCTAGCTTCCTGCTATTGAGGTCTCTCCATTCTTTTAAGTGTCTTTTGATAAGAATCCAAAAGAGCCCAAGGTAAGCACCATCACCTACATAGCCTGTCTACATCTGGTCAGCAGAAAATGGTGATGTCTGAAGGCCTGATGGTTCTAGGCTTTGGTCATTCAGTGCAACCACCTTCACTCTGCAGCCTTACGGTTTATGTGCATTTTCAGAGAAGCACTACATGGCTATATCTCTCTAATGGAGAGCATATTTCAACTTTCCAAAGTTTTCCCTGGGAAATTCCCCTCACCAGGTTTAAGACAAAGGTGGTAACTCTATTTCTCCAGTTTTTGATCCTTTTACATTTCTCAAACTAGCTGAGTTGTCCAGATTTAGCTTCATTTAATTGGTTTTAAAAGCATTTCCTCTGTAAATTCTATACACAGGAGGATCCGTCTTAAACTCTTTTTCTTTTTTTTTTTTTTTTTGAGACGGAGTTTCGCTCTTGTTACCCAGGCTGGAGTGCAATGGCACGATCTTGGCTCACCGCAACCTCAGTCTCCTGGGTTCAAGCAATTCTCCTGCCTCAGCCTCCTGAGTAGCTGGGACTACAGGCGTGCACCACCATGCCCAGCTAATTTTTATATTTTTAGCAGAGACGGGGTTTCACCATGTTGACCAGGATGGTCTCGATCTCTTGACCTCGTGATCCACCCGCCTCGGCCTCCCAAAGTGCTGGGATTACAAGCGTGAGCCACCGCGCCCGGCCGTTTAAACTCTTTTTCATATCTCATATCAAGTTAACATCTCATCACTTACAGAGAGAGAACTTTGGACCCAACAAACATTAATGAAACACAGATGCAAACGTCCTGTGTATTTGTTCATAAGTAAAATCAATACATTTTAAAACAAATAGGAATCATGTAGTACATATTTTCTGATTGTAATGTAGTAAGACTAGAAAGCAATAATAAAAGTATAGCCTTTAACATTTTTATATTTGTAAAAGGAGGTCAGGAGATTCAAACAAAAATATTAATAGTCATTACCACTGAGGTGAGTGAGAAGTGATAATCAAAGGATTTCACATTTTCTTTTATGTTTATTTATATATTTTTCACTGAGCTAATTCATGATTTAGAAATTCACAATGCAATGTGCAAAAATCACAAGCATTCCTATACACCAATAACAGACTTAAAGAGAGCCACATCAAGAACGAACTGCCATTCACAATTGCTACAAAGAGAATGAAATACCTAGGAATACAACTAACAAGGAACGTAAAGGACCTCTTCAAGGAGAACTACAAGCCACTGCTCAACAGAATAAGACAGGACACAAACAGATGGAGAAACATTCCATGTTCAAGGTTAGGAAGAATCAATATGGTCAAAATGGCCATACTGCCCAAAGTAATTTACAGATTCAGTGCTATTCCCATCAAGTTACCAATGACCTTCTTCACAGAACTAGAAGAAACCACCTTAAACTTCATATGGAACCAAAAGAGAGCCCGCATAGCCAAAGCAATTCTAAGCAAAAACAACAAAGTGGGAGGCACCACACTACTGGACTTCAAACTATACTACAAGGCTACAGTAATCAAAACAGCATGGTACTGGTACCAAAACAGAGATATAGACCAATGGAACACAACAGAGGCCTCAGAGGCAACATAACATATCTACAACCATCCGATCTTTGACAAACCTAACAAAAACAAACAATGGGGAAAGGATTCCCTGTTTAATAAATGGTGTTGGGAAAACTGGCTAGCCATGTGCAGAAAGCAGACACTGGACCCCTTCCTGATGCCTTACACTAAAATTAACTCCAGATGGATTAAAGACTTAAACATAAGACCTAACACCATACAAACCCTAGAAGGATATCTAGGCAAAACCATTCAGGACATAGGCGTAAGCAAGGACTTCATGACCAAAACACCAAAAGCATTGGCAACAAAAGTCAAAATATACAAATGGAACTTAATCAAACTCCACAGCTTCCGCACGGCAAAAGAAACAGTCATTAGAGTGAATTGGCAACCAACAGAATGGGAAAAAATTTTTGCAGTCTACCCATCTGACAAAGGGCTGATATCCAGAATTTACAAAGAACTAAAACAGATTTACAAGAAAAAAACTAACAAGTCCATTCAAATTGGGCAAAGGATATGAACAGACACTTTACAAAAGAACACATACATGAGGCCAACAAACATATGAAAAAATGCTCATCATCACTGGTCATCAGAGAAATGCAAATCAAAACAACATTGAGATACCATCTCACGCCAGTTAGAATGGCAATCATTAAAAAATCTGGAGACAACAGATGCTGGAGAGGATGTGGAGAAATAGGAACATTTTTACACTGTTGGTGGGAGTGTAAATTAGTTCAACCATTGTGGAAGACAGTGTGGCAATTCCTCAAGGACCTAGAAATAGAAATTCCATTTGACCCAGCAATCCCATTACTGGGTATATATCCAAAGGATTATAAATTGTTCTACTATAAGGACACATGCACACGAATGTTCATTGCAGCACTGTTTACAATAGCAAAGACCTGGAACCAACCCAAATGCCCATTGATGATAGACTGGACAGGGAAAATGTGGTACATATACACCTGGAATATTATGGAGCCATCAAAAATGATGAGTTTGTGTCCTTTGTAGGGACATGGATGAACCTGGAAACCATCATTCTCAGCAAACTGACACAAGAGCAGAAAATCAAACACCGCATGTTCTCACTCATAGGCGGGTGTTGAACAATGAGAACACATGGACACAGGGAGGGGAGCATCACACACTGGGGTCTGTTGGGGGGAAATGGGGGAGGGACAGTGTGGGGTGAGGGGTCAGGGAGAGACAGAATGGGGAGAAATGCCAGATATAGGTGAAGAGGAGGAAGGCAGCAAATCACACTGCCATGTGTGTACCTATTCAAAAATCTTGCATGTTCTTCACATGTACCCCCAAACCTAAAATGCAATAAAAAAAAAATAAAAAATAAATTCACAATGCAAATGAGCAATGTGAAATCTTTGCCATCAGTATCTAATGCCACACACAGATCAAAGAAGGTAAAGACTGACCAGAGTTCATTAAATTTAGCATTAAGCAGTTCACTGGAGATCTTGGTCATAACTGTTTCATGGAATATCAGATTTCAGTATCAGACTACTTTTTAAAGAGAAATCTATTTTATAAAAGGACAACAGAGTAGGAAACAGCTTTCGAAAAATGGGCAATTATATAGCAACGAAAAAAAACACATTTAAGAAAGGACTTTCTTTCCAGTCAAAATCTGAGACTGGAGGAAAAAAAAAAACATAAGCCAATCAGAAAAAGAAACTAACTTGCTGAACACATGGTTATTTGACATCTCGATGTTGCTGAATTCTCATTTTAAATGAAACTTTTGACTAATGGCTCACATTTGTAAAGCAGCTGACTGCATTTGAATTTAAGCAATCACCAAGGGAATAGAATATGCTAATCATTACATTCACATATCTATCAACTGAAATCTCTTTGCCAGTGACACCTTTCTAAAACATCTGATCTAAATTATCATAGTATGAGTGTAATGGTCATACTGACATGCAAAATTGTCTACTCTGTGCTTTAAACACATTTGTACAAAAAATAAAATACTCAACATAATTAAAATTTTTTTAATGTTAAATTTTAAGTGTTGGATCTATTGTGTATTTTTATATGATTTCACATTTGAATTCATTGCTGAATATTTACAGTTAAACAAATTTTTATGTATAGAATCAACTATATCATTAATGATGAAATTACATTAGGGGCCGGGCACGGTGGGTCAAGCCTGTAATCCCAGCACTGTGGGAGGCCGAGGCGGG